>NW_017537612.1:533241-536044 GCF_001853355.1 Bactrocera latifrons | reverse complement strand
GGTATGACACAATGTGATTGGTAGTATTGAAGATGTACGACTGCAACGACATCTATTGACAAAATACGAAAATACTTTTGCGACTACTCAATATTTGAGTTTTAATAAGATTTTTTTTTTTAAGTAATGACTTTTATTGATTTCGGACAAAAATTTTACGATATCTAAGGAAAAAACAATTAAATTTTCCCGGCCCACCCTAGTATATGTACTATGTAGAACATTCATGTAACTTTATTTAAAGCAGTAACAGTGTAAAAATTTAATGTGTAATTGCAGATATTTATAGAAAATTTTGCATGGAATTTTTGCATGTTCTATAAAAGTAATATCAAAAGTGTATAACTTTTAAATAATGAAATTAGTTGAGTTTTGTATCGTATTGTATAAATAAAAGTAGCTACAGCGCCAGAATAATGCTTAAAATGGGTTATTTAGTTTTTTGTTTGTGTGTAGTAACGAAGTAAAACTTATTTAGGCCTTAAGTCTGTCTAAGAAAACAAACCACTGGAAGATTGGAGAGACTGTAAATCACAGTATTTA
The DNA here is from genome assembly GCF_001853355.1 of Bactrocera latifrons. NCBI lineage: Eukaryota > Metazoa > Arthropoda > Insecta > Diptera > Tephritidae > Bactrocera > Bactrocera latifrons. The sequence continues at coordinate 535,501 of NW_017537612.1, read as the reverse complement.
CTATAAACCTGTATTATAAGCGGGTTTTCTCTGATCTTACTACTTAAGGAAATCCAGTAGTATAGTAAGTTTCAAAACCTTGTTTTTTTTAACAAAAATAGTAAAAATTTTTTCATAATTTTAAAATTCTTAAAACGCATAGCACTCAAATATTTAGTATTCCTTGTTGACAGCTTAGCCGGTCGGCGTACTTGCTGTACCTCAATATTTGAAGAAAACTGTCAACATAATTTTAATTTCTGACTTGCTTTGACGTGATTTTCTCGGTTTCGTGTTCGGCCGATCGATCATCTGCTTCTGTGTCATAAGCATAAGTCGTCAGTAATAATAAAATATTGAATCCTTAAACTCAATACTCAACATTTCATGACATCCTGGTAGTCGAAAGGCATTGTTTCACAAACTTTAACGACACGCTAGTTTTCGAAAAAATTTAGTGATTTTGTATCCATCTTGCTTTCAATTTCTMATTTCGCGTTCCTCACTTTCTTTGAATAATTTGTATCAAGCAAAAACAAATGCTCGCGAAAAATAATTATCACCGAGGAACTTTTTTGAAATTCTGAACGTTTTGGCATCAGAAATTTGGTTTCGTACACAACATTTAATGGAACTTCTTTGTTGAATAATTTCACTCAACGTAAAAATCGCCGAATGCAATTTATTAACATTTGGAACTCAGTGCCTACAACTGACTTTTTACCGCAAATATTCTTTCTTGAAAATAGTATATCAGAATTGAGTTGAATCGAGTCARTGCTTTCATTAGCTCCTAATATATAGATTTTCGAACCTCCGGTTAATTTTATACTGCATATATTAGCCAATATGTGACGTGTATCTTAATAAAATCAGTCATTAAAGTTAACTTTTAGTCGAAAAACTTACTTGAATACAGGGTCAGTCATGTAAAAACCCATATTAATTCTAGGAAATACTATTCCTCAGGTTATGATTGATGAGTTTCATTTTTTATACCAAAAGAGATTATATACTCGAATGATACTGATAATCTTGGAAGCAATGAAGGAAATCCCATACTAAACCTCGGCGAAATATCTTGATATGACGCTGGATGCAAAGTTGAAGCTTTTCTTTGTTTAGTATATGCTCCTTACATACAAAGCTACAGAACTTAAACTTCAATACAGCAAAATAAACCAGTTAATCGGCAACAAATCACCCTTAACAACATCTAATAAAATCTTAGTCTACAATCAAATGTTGAAACCTATTTGGACATATGTACATATGAAATTCGATATGATTCAACGCTGCACCGTTATACATTGAAGCGGTGCAAAGATTCTAAAAAATATTCTACGAAACATTTTAAATGATACTACTACATATATACCTGTACACAATTCAGATCGACATCGTGATCTTCACATAAAAATGGTTCGGGCAGTCATTCGCGAAACGGCATCGACACATGCCACAGGGTTATAAAAGTATGTAAATACTGAAGCCTGATATGTAGGAAGACTAGGAACAGCTGGCGCAACGTTTCATGACCTTCTAAACAAATAAAAAATATTATTATATTTAGTTAAAAAAAAGCGTTTTAATAGAGCTTTTATTGTTTCACTAGCTGCAATTTGAATGAAATGTAAACCAAAATTTATTACATTCCAACAAAAATAAAAAAATCCTTACTTGAGAAAGAGTCAAATAGATGGCAGATTGTATTTAAAACATAAGGAGAACTTTGCAGAATAAATTTTACTTAGAAAATTATCTTTTAAGAAATGAAGTTGTCCTCTACAAAATTACTGATGAATTGGGGGCATTTGAGAAATATCTTTTTACTCTTAGAAGGTAAACCAAAAGAATAAAAAATAGCATGTAAATCAAAAGGAACCACAGTTATTATATCAAACAGAACTTGCATGCGATTCTCATGTTAGGAGAGCCTATTTAACGGTATTAGTATTTATCAAGGGTTGCATTCCTAGCAGTATTACAAAAATCCTATATTTGAGAGGGCTCGAAACTAGTAGGATCTTTCATATATTATCCAATATCAAACCGCATAGTCGTAAAATGGAAAACAATTATCTATCCTTAACTTTTTGCAAACAGATATTTGATTTACAATGGGATTTTTTTTTTTTTTTTAATTTTAATTATGAAACCAAATTTTAATAAAATTGCTGAAGCGTAAACCGGGTATTTACTTTCTTTACCTTCCAAATTAGTTTTGCATACTTTTTTAGTTCAAATCCTATTTATAAATTTATAAACTTAGTAAGCCTTA
>NW_017537612.1:521047-533231 GCF_001853355.1 Bactrocera latifrons | reverse complement strand
TATATATATATGTATGTTTGTGTACATGTGCAAGCATAAATCTTTAAAGCAAAAATTCAGTTATAAACGGCATAACGGAAGTAAAATGTTGTTGTTTGTGTTTCAATGTTTTTATATTGTGGCTACAGTAGACACGACTCTTTCACACATTGCGCACATACCTACACAGGCCCACATTTGTGATGCCGCAAAAGTGCAACGAAGAGAAAATTGCCAAAACAATCTCATGCTGCTGAGTTGAGATGTTTGTTTTCTGTGTATTTTGGCTTTATTGYATTAAATAATAATTGTGAGTGCAAGCAAAATATTAAAAAAAAAAAAACCAAGAATGGTGGCAACACTATGCAACATTAAATATATTATTCCTGTAAGAAATTTGTGTTTTTATTACTTGTTACAATATTTCAATAACTAGCTTTGAAGTTAGGATGCAATGGCTGGCGTGGCGTATGAGTGACATTGTAACACATGCTGAGGATTTGGTGTAGTGTTACTCATACGCCATATCAGCCTTTAAAGACCATCCACGCTTTTAACAATATATTGCTATTATTTAAAGGATTTTATTAATTAGCAGAGTTTCTACTTTTCCCTTTCCAGGCAGCTATTGTCTGATTAAAATCAATATAGAGATCATTTTATACCAGTTTATGCTATAAGAAATRTACCTGAGAAGGAGTAGCCGAAAATTAAAATGTTCAAGTTGTCATTATTATTTTTTTCCGCTTTTCAACTAATATGCATCCCAAAATTCTCCTCCACAAACTTTGTTGCACACTGTTGGTGGTCCAGTTGCACAGTGTTAGTTGCTAGTCGCCGTTTAACAGGCTACCAGTTTTGGCATAATCGTAAAGCCAAAGTTCTGGGCTTAGCCTGATTTAACCAGCCGTTGCACACAATTGTGGCTGCAGTAATTTGTTATTTATTTGTTTGTTTATTCGAGTTGCTGAAAATTGTCTGCAGCTCGTAAGGCAACGGAGTGTGGTGTAAATTTGGCATATCTGCAAATACCAACAACACAAACTGACTGGAGCTACATTTTGTCACGGCAGTGGTTAATTGTGTGTTGGTGTTCATTTAATTTCATTTCGAAATTTTATTTTTGCCGTTTTCTCTCTGAAAATTACTAAAAAATTAGCTTGGAAAAATTATATTTTTAGGCGCATGACAAATTGACATACATACTTTACMCTAAATTATTTATAATTGTTTTTGGTTATATAAATTCGGTAGACTAATTGTCATATAATTAATGACAAATTTGTTTTCAACTTCCGCCTCTAGCAATTGTGGTGTGCTCTAGCTTATTCATGACAATAATTCAAATATTTAGGTGCATATAAATTTATATAGTCAGCCGAAAGCCTATGATGCTAGCGCTGCGTACTTTAGTTTATTTAGTAATTTGTTTATTATGTAAGCTTTAATAAAATAAAATAAAAAATTTATATAGTATTTGATAAACGCGCTTATTTACTCAGAATAATTCCTGTCTCGAGATATCACACTTATGGAGTTAGCAATAAGTAATATGTGATGCCAAAAGCTCATTGCGACAGAGCTTCTAGAGTCATTTAAAAATCTAATAAGGCGATTGTTTGACGATTTTACAACAGCTCCTTCGAAAAATGTTAAAATTTGCTTATAGTATCATTTTATGGATGCTTGTCCAACACTGATCTATCGGAAAAGCTTGTTAAAGACAAATTTTAACCAAGACTAGAGATGACATTTTACTATAAACCGTAAAAGGACACCGGTCGTATCAGCTCGTCATACTGATCAATCTACATATCTTTATATATAAAAAGTACGTGTCACGTTGTAAGGTCCGCGATGGACTCCTAAACTACTGAACTGATTTTAGTAAAATTTAGCACACCGTGTCCAGTTCGAACCAACTTAAAAGATAGSATAGTTAAGACAATTCATAAATAAAKAATACAGTAAAAGCTCACTTAAATGGGCGCCCTATTAAGAAGATATCTTCATTAACCGTGGACATTATTGATGTGAATTMAGTACAATSTATTAAGCGGACAACTCTATTAACTGATCCGAAACGCTGTTAACMAGACAWTGAGAAAGCTGCCTTAAATTCGTTATTTATTCGAAATTTATTTGCATAAACATATTCTATTTATTTATTCGTAAATAAAATTTTAACTTTATKGAATAGCATATAATGTAAAATACAATAACGCATGGCCTAGTATTTTATATAGAGTCTCCAATTTTTCTTCTGGCTTTTGCAAACTGCGTGGCAATCTTAATATACCTGTTCAAGTATAAACACTTAAAACAAAAGAGATAAAATGTCAAAAACTAGTAAGACTTTTTAATTTAAATTTCGCGCAAAGCCCATTTGTCGAAAACATTTTTTTTTTTATGATGATATGACTATCACTGATATATATGTGCAAAATTTCACATCAAAACAATAGTTAGTACTTACATGCTTGTCTTTCTGAAGCAACAAATTTCTGGTGCCGAAACGTTCAAAATTTGGGAAAAGGCTTTCGGTGATAATTGTTCGTCGCGAGTAAATATTTATGATTAGTACAAATTATTCAAAGAGAGCCGAGATCGCGTTGACAACGARCCACGTCCAGGACGGACGTCAACATCAACTGATGAACAACACGTCAGCAGTAAAATAAAGGAATTGCTACTGGATAATCGACGACTGATAGTCAGAGAACTTACTGCAATCCTTGGAATATCGGAAGAGTTAGTGAAAACCATTTTAAAAGATTATTTGGACCAAAAAAAAGTGARAGCAAGATTAGTTCCAAAATCAGAGAATTTTTTTGAAAAACAGCGTCGAATTAATGTCTGTGAAAGAAKGCTTTTTGACTACCAGGTAGTTATTAAACGTATGTGTTATTACTGCCGATATTTGCTTACAATTTTTGATTTTTGCACCACGATAATGCACCTTAGCATACTGCAATGACTCTACGTGAGTTTTTCGTCAAATTTTCAACCAATATATTGACGCAACCACGGTATTCGTCTGATTTAGCTGTGTGTAACTTGTGTGTATTCAGCAAAGTAAAACGACCGCTCTGGGAAACTGTCCTGAGTCAAATGAAGACATTAAATTTGAATCGCTACGTGAAGGCTGTTCTGGAAATTTATTTTAACAACTGTTTCGACGATTGGCAAAACCGTTGGCACAAGCCTACTGGGGCCAGGGGCTTATTTTGGGAGGYAAGGCATATATTTCGAAGAATAAATTAAGAATTTTAAAATTATAMGCAAAGTCTGACCACAAAGTTGAACTTCCATTACTCGAACCCTTGAATTGGCAATAGAAGTCATATTTCATACAGATTTACTTCCATAACCGGAAGTTTTATTGTGGATTATGGTRATTCAAGTTGAGAAAATGCAACTTTATATATAWWTGTTTGCTTTTTTKTKKTTYYSKWRSYTTKRWTYYKGKRAGKTKKWARRRKWWWAAAWKKTYSGSYKSMWYYMAMCYTKGSYYYSCSTWMYTWWTWRSMAWWAWTTYMMYTCTTATATAGTAAATATATTTTAATAAAACTATCAATTACAATTTGCACCGCTTTTTTTTTAGCTAATTTAGAAGCAATATTGAAGAAATGGTCAGTTCAGGAAATAAAAAGCACCGGCTCTCATTGAACAATTTGTTTCAATTGAGTCAAATAACATGGAAAATTAAATATAACCTTCAATAAATTGCCACAATTTTTTAAATGAAATATTACTTCCGGTTAGCGCGTTTTTAGCAGCTCCAAATTGTGCAATTAATGGCCACAATTTTTCACATCCACTCACGAGTGAAACAGCGACACAGTTGGGCATAGCACTGGACTCTAACAAGAAAGGCATTAACGACATTTTTCAATGTACTGCCGCACTTACACGCAAATATATACATATACATACATACATATGATTGTAGAGCATGGTTTTATGTATGAGTGTTTGTGTCTGCCTGCGTGTATTCCCAGGAAAACGCTACAAGGCAACATGCGAAATAATTTATTGCAATAATATTGTAATTAGTGCAGCGTTAATTAAAGCAATTATGTTGCACGTGCAAATTTATCAGACATAGACTTAAGGCACATGTGAATGCACATACATACATGTATATATATGTCTGCACATGTATGTGTGTACAAAGTCGGTTACATAGTGAGCGGCTTTAGAGCAACAGGCTAATTATAAAGTGTTTACTTGCTAAACATGATCGCCGAGATGAGTTTGTGTGAGGAGGCGTGTGCTCCAGTAGGCATAATGAATTGTCGGCTCGTCAAAGCCCATTGACTGCTCGATTTCACTCGGCTAGCGCTCGCTATGTGAGGAAAAGGATAATAAAAGGCTACAACATTAGCATGATTAGTGTAAATGAAGTAAGTAAGTGAAAGGCGTAAAAAAATTAACATTCAGAAGAACGGTGAATACCAAAACTACACGTACAAGGCAGAGCACAGAAGCACATTCCAAAATAAAGTGTAAAAGCTCATGTTGAACAGTGCASAAATATGATCTTAAAATAATAAATAATAAATTTGAAACCAATACAGTAATTTTGAATATTTTTTTTTTCAATCTGTTTTATTAGTTATATAAGTAGGCGAAGATTGTTCGAACAATTTTTATCGAGATTTTTTTAAGGTGGCAACCATATAACTCAAAATATTTCAGAGAAAATATTTTATGAATTTGTAATTTAGTTGCTTTACTCGAATGTTCTCTACTGTTCATTTTATCAATTTTATTAATTTGCAATTTTAAAAAAGGTGGCAACCCTTCTGTGATAGTTTTTCCATCGTTACGCTTGATCACCAGTTTAATAWCCTTACTATATGCCTGATCTTGTAATGGTTTACTAAAAATTATGAAATAGGTGGCAACCTTTTTTATTTTATCAAGTTTTTAATTTGCAAATCTTGAAATAATTTGATAATTTTTCCATCGTYAGACTTCTATTTAATATCTTTTTCTTCTGTTTAATATCTGTACTCATTTTACATAAAATAATCAAACAGGTGGCAACCTTCTCATTCAAAATATCGGGGAAAAAATATTTTATTAAATTTTTAGTCAGTAACTTACTAAAATGTYTTCGATTTTCGATTCTATCAATTTTTAAATGGTGGCAACACTTCTGTGATAATTTTTCCATTGTTAAGCATGATGCTGTGTTTAGTAATCAAACTCTATTCTTGACCTGCACAAAATAATCAAACAGGTGGCAACCTTCYAACTCAAATTATCTCATAAAAATATTTTAATGAATTTTTGATTAATTGCTTTACTCAAACATTTTCGAGAATCGCTTTTATAAATTTTATTAAACTAAAATGTTTAAAATAGTGGCAACCCYTCTGTGACAATTTTTTGTCGTTAAACTTGATCTTCGGTTAGAATCCGTACTCTCTTCTTGATCTTACAAATTATTTTGACTTAAAATATTCCAATAGGTGGCAACCTTTTAACTGTAGTTCCACTCTAAACTATTCGAGTATCGCGGGAAATAACAAAAAATTCACAGAAACTAGATTTCAGTTGCACTGTACATTTCCCAAGCGTGACGAAATTTCGTTCCGTAACATTATTTCRTTGCATAAAGTAATGTCAGCAAAAACATTTTTTATGACTTTCATGCGTGAAAATCGGATTTCATGGAACCAGTTTTATCTGCAAATTGCTCACATGACCTGTTCGAAGACTATAAATTACTGACTTTCTTACATGTTCTACTTAATACCTTAAATTGGCGACACTGGTCGTCACAAGTAAGTTTCCTCCTGCATAGTTATGCATGATTTCATGCGCGGATCGCATGTGTTAATGACTTGACGCGTGTTGTTTAACTCACACACGCGATGGCAGTTTCTGTTCACCACTACACCATTACACCGCTCCGCTAGCTTTYCACTTTGTTGTTGCATAGTATTTTATAATATTTTTAAACTCATGCAAGTCACTAATAATTTCTTCAAAAATGCACAGAACACAAAATTTCCATACTGGCGTTATATTTAAGAGTTTGTTGTTGTTATTTTTGTTTTTGCGCCTGTATGTGTGCTGTTGGGCGGTGTGTGTCGGCGACAACATGTTCAGCCGCTCAGTTATTTGGTCGTTTGTTATGGTTGCAGCTTATAAACTTTGTTATTTTAACCGGAAGCGGATGTTGTATTTCACTCTCTGTGTTGCGGCTCTGTCCAGTCCAGCCGCCATGCCCGTGTAGACGCTCCCGCGCAGCGYCAGTCACCACTTACTGGCCGTCACTCACTGCAGCTGCGCCTACAGCTCAGCTGTAATCAACGCCTTTCTCACACCCTATCGGACATGTTTGTTTGTTGTTTTTTTATGCAGTGGTCCCACTGTACCGTCTGTGCGCTGGTTAACACCAGCCCGGTGTATATGTTGCTGTCTCCAGCTGTGCTGATGCGGACAGGCTGTGGTTGTTGGTTGTGTGAAGCACGTGATTGTCGCTTGACTTTGTTTGTGTTGTGCTTGTTGTTGCGCACAGCTTGGCGTCCCATTGAGCATGAGCATGCAACATCAAATTTGTTGTGCTTTTGGCGTGCTTGAAATTTAGGTTGCGATAAGGTTATGCAATTTATTAATTCGTATTTGAGCAAATGAAAATTTAAAATAATACACATTCTCATTGCTCATGTCGGGCGAACGTAAATATTGGCTTTGTGTATTTGGATTTAGTTCACGCGAATCACTCKTTTCGGTTTAAGTGTTTTTGGTGACATGTTTTATTGAATTACAAACGAACTGTTTACGATATCTTAAATTACATAAATGAGCTTGACACCCTTTATATATAATGTTAAGCCATGTTCAGAGATCCCATTTTTTAATGCCCAAGTCTGGAGTTATGATATGGTGATCGGAAACACGTGAATTAAAATTTCGTGGATCAACAAAAACCAGTTACAACTTTGCTTATATTGAAGGTATAAATAATCTAGTACAAAAAAGTTCACTATTTAGGGATTTTATATAGCATGGTTTGATTTTTTTTCTTTCTTTTGTTCACTTATTGTTTTTAACATTTTGAAGCTCATTTTACAGTACCCTGCTTCTGGAGACTGTCGTTCGTATTGTCAAAAATCATAGGAAGTCCGAACTTTCTTCAGTGTGTTTAAAATAAGAGCCTGGTTACATGGAGGTACAAAGCTTATAGCTTCCTAACCGTAAATCGAATTCGTTTGCGTCGGTTTATCGCGGTTCGACCACGACCGTTTTCGCTTGAATTTGGCTTTCCATCACCAGTAATCAACCAATTCAGAAATACTACGATTTTGTTTTGAAATTCGCTACTCGCAATTTTTATCTTTCGTGGCACCCAAATATACATATTATTTTTGTATCGTGTCCTATTGTACAAAGTTTAACTCCTGCGCAATCGAGACATTACTTACTTAATGGTCCATTACCATTTAAAATATTTTATATTATTGGTTCTGAAATTTTCAGGTCAACATTAAAAAAAACTGAAAACCTACTTCTGGTATATACAAAGCTKATTCATTTCTTATACTTTACATATCCCCAAAGCAAAAAGTGTGCTATCACACGAAGTGTTCTCTCAATAACTTTCATACCCATTCAGCTACAAATGTGTCTCTCATCGCTGAACAAAATTTTCTAGAAATGTGGGATCGTCTTGGAACTTTTGAAGAGCTCATAGAGCGCAGCGATGTCGTTTGTGAAGCTCGAGGGGCTTCAGTTCTTGCACAAGCTGAAGCTTGTACGCTTTCAATTGAAGATCTCAAAGTAAAATGTGTCAACTCCTTTCGTCAGTCCGAGCGATGGGCAACAAAATTTGTTAGTAGATCGTGAGATTTGGTTATAAAGCACCAGATTAGGATTAAATATCGGATGTACCAAAATTAAGCCAAGTTTTAAACTCGCCGCCATTTATGTAGTAAGCTGAAAACAAAATCGACCGCAGATGGTTCAAGCTAAGTAAAACTGAAGCGTGTCTTCATTTGTGTAGAATATTAAAAAAAAAAATGCGAAATTCCATGCAAAATATGGTCGGAATAGTGTTCTAATGTTCTAATTTCGTTGAAACAATGAAATGACATCAAATCTAAATTTTGCTTAACTTTGCTGTACAGTTTTGAACACCCTGTAGTAGTGTTTATCTTTGTAGAAGCTGAATGTTTTTCTCAAATACAATAGTGACTTTAAAACTCATCAATGAATTTATATGTTTAATAAATTTGAAAAATCTTGATTTTGATTTTTTTCTCAAACAATTATATTCAATATGAAAATTGTCGCCATTAAACCCAAATTTAAATTGAAAAGCCATTTTTTTAACGGAATTGCGAGCTAAATTTTAATTGAATGCACTGTGTGTATGAGAGTGTGCGTTAAAATGCAAATAAAATTGACAGGCTATTTATTWTATTGGAAAAACTTATGCGGGCGTTAGCAATTAAGTTCCAATACAACAATTCGTCATACGCACTTCTATTTAATTGTTGGGCATTAAAATTTTTGTATGAAAAACGCTTTCACGCCATTTCGCCACAATCGCTTGCCATTTAAAGCTATTTGGAATTTAATAAATAATAATCTAATTTCGCACGCAAATAAACACACTAACAAAAACAGCGCAGCACATAATCGCACGATTGTTGTAAGCACTTATTTGTGCAACACTGCAACACACAAACACACACACACAAGTGGTGCGGGGACATCTTGTTTAAATCGAAAAATATTGTATGACTTGATTTCATTTGTTATTTTGTTTACACGAAAGTGCCATTTAAGAGTTTCTCACACAGCTGTCAATGTGTGCGTGTGTGTGTCGTTGTGTGTGAATAKATGCAATTCGCTCGTTTTGTTTTCGCATACAAACTGTTGAGTAATTTATTTTGTAAATTGTTTGCAGACAGTGTTATGTTTGGTTTGCGGTTGCGCAGRCGACATGCCAGCCGCAGGCGGTCACTTTGCCAAGCAGCAAGTCGTACATTGTAGCACGATTACGAACTCAAATAATTTAAATGGAAATTATAACGAAATTTGCAACATTTTCTTKTTGCACAGTAAAATTRTCTATGTATGTATGTGTGTGTGAAAAGCTTGTACTGTAGCAATGACTTTGAGTGCTGACCAATCAGGCATTCAGACTTAATTGATTTGTGTGCAATTTTAGATTTTTTTTTGGCTTTGTTGTTTTAGCTGCTCATACAAAGCACACAATCGCACTGCGTTTGACGTGCCAAAAGAAATTGATTTCTACATAAKTTGTTGTTAATTTGAAAATGTGATAATTGCCTACAAAGTAAGCTCGCCTTTTGTGACATTTCTGTGGCCATACGAAATTCACATTTGGCACGCATTAAATTTTGCAAAGCAAAAAGACATTTGGAGCMTGCATTATGACAGTAAAGTGCGCTGGCAGCAGACAAGTGCAAGCATATTAATGATTTGCGCATTCTTTGTAGGGCAGCCACTGCGTATGAGTAATATGCATATGCGCAAATTTGCGCAAACAATTAGCAATGCAGCGAGCGCAGCAGCAACACCAGCTGAGTGCTGTTTGTGCCGGTGACAGTGACAAATGTTGTGCGCAGCGTCGCATGTGTATGTGTGCGTGTTGTTGTGAAGAGTACATTGTAAGCTTTGTTGTGTTGCAAGCGAAGCGGAGAGCAAATAATGCATGCCTCCGTATGTATTACGTAAACAAGCGTCAGGCTTTCATGTTATTACTAGATGCTTACAAATATGGGATAAATGCGAGCTCCTTGCTCTTGTCTCTGCTGCGGCGCTCTTGTTTGTCAAAGCTTTCTGCTGGATGAACACAGTATTTGACGCAAGTATAATAATTTAAAGTAAATAGCAGAGTGCTGTGCATTAATTGAATATGTCAGTTGCATTGACGAGCAAGTTTGTTCTAGAAAGTTGGTGTAAATTGGTGTTACAAGTAGCTGCTCCAATAGATATTCATAGTGGGCGCAYAAGTTTGTTTAAGTCGCTAAAATTCGCTACGTGGAAGAGATAGTAAGTGAAGCTCCCACACAGTATTAATAAGATTGGAAATTAAAAAAATTAAATTAAATTAAATTAAAATCACAATGATTTATATACATTTTTGCTATGCAAAATATTACCACTACAAATTTAGCAGAGAAGCATATTGGATAAGTGGATGGAGGGAGAACATAATATTTAAATATTTAAAACTACATAGTATTGAATACTTCAGTACTGTGAATAAAACTTAGTAAGACTGTTTAATTTAAACTTCGCGCGAAAACTTGTTCGGCGAAACATTTTGTCTATAGGTTGGCTGATTGCCAGTGCCATCTGTGCCAAATTTAAAATTTAAATAATCATTATTAGAAGAAGTTCCATAAAATTTCTGGTGCGAAAACGTTGAAAATGGTGGAAAAGGCGTAAGTGATAATTGTTTGTCGCGAGCACGGGGTTTTGGTTGGTGCAAATTATTCTAAGAGGGTTAAGATCGCGTGTACTACGAACCACGTCCAGGACGGCCATCAACATCAACTCGTCAACGAAATAAAGTCAGATATCTACTAGCATCTCTGAAATATCGAAGGGATTAGTGAAAAACGTTTTGAAAGATCATTTGGACCTAAGGYAAGTGAAAGCAAGATTGGTTCTAAAATCTCTAAATCTTTGCGAAAAGCAGCGTCGCGTTAACGACTGTGAAACAATGCTTTTCGATGAGAAGAATGTCATGAAAAATAGTATTACCGGCAATTAGTCTTGGATCTATGCTTAGGACCCAGAAACATACGACTAATGTGCCGAATATTGTGGCAAAGATGAGTCGCAGCTGAAAAACCACTTCAAATTAGGTAAAAACTCAAGGTTATCTGACAATTTACTTCGATCATCGAGGTGTGGTAAACTCCGCATACCTTCCGACTGGACAAACTGTCAAGAGGGAATACTATTTGTGTGTTAAGCGTTGTTTTCGCGAAGCTCTTTACAAAAGGAGGCCGGAATTATGGGTCGACAACTGTTGGTTTCTGAACCACGATAATGCACCGTCGCATGCCACATTCATCTTAAGTTTTTCGTCCGTTACCACCGAATTCGTCTGAATTAGCTCCGTGTAACTTTTGGCTATATAGCAAACTCAAACGATCGTTTGAATCAATTGAAGACATTAAATGTAAATTGCTACCCGCATTGAAGGTTATTGCAAAAATTGACTTTAACAAATGAAGAATTATATATGTTAGTCTGTGAAGTTGTTGAGATCTAATTCCAATATGTGCGTTGATTTTTGTCATTATTTGCACTCGGCCCTACAATTACGAAAAATTATTTTTTTTTTCGACTGGACGAGTTTTAGTAATAAATCACTTATATTATACCACCATATTTCCAGCGCTATGTCCAAAGATTACAATGCATTACTCAACTCTCAATATAATGCTGTCTCTTATACACATCTAGATGTGTATAAGAGAGAAAAACAGCGTCGCGTTAACGACTGTGAAACAATGCTTTCCGATGACAAGCAAGATGCCATGAAACGTATTATTATTGGCGATGAGTCTTGGATCTATGCTTAGGACCCAGAAGCATACGACTAATGTGCCGAATATTGTGACAAAGATGAGTCGCAGCTGAAAAATCCACGTCAAATTAGGTAAAAACTCAAGGTTATCTCACAATTTACTTCGATCATCGAGGTGTGGTAAACTCCGCATACCTTCCGACCGGACAAACTGTCAACAGGGAATACTATTTGGGTGTTATGCGTTGTTTTCGCGAAGCTCTTTGCAAAAGGAGGCCGGAATTATGGGTCGACAACTGTTGGTTTCTGAACCACGATAATGCACCGTCATGCCAATATGTGGCATGGTATCTATCTTAAGTTTTTCATCCGCTACCGCCTAATTCGTCTGAATTAGCTCCGTGTAACTTTTGGCTATATAGCAAACTCAAACGATCGTTTGAATCAATTGAATACATTAAATGTAAATTGCTACCCGCATTGAAGGCTATTGCAAAAATTGACTTTAACAAATGAAGAATTATATATGTTAGTCTGTGAAGTGGTTGAGATCTAATTCCAATATGTGTGTTGATTTGTGTCATTATTTGCACTCGGCCCTACAATTACGAAAAATTTTTTTTTTTTCGACTGGACGAGTTTTAGTAATAAATCACTTATATTATACCACCA
>NW_017537612.1:515250-521027 GCF_001853355.1 Bactrocera latifrons | reverse complement strand
GCTGCCAATTCCATCCGTGTCCCATTGATGAAAGCAAATAGCAATCGAAAGTGCCCAATTGTGGTGAATAAGGCTGGTGGGGTACCAGCTTTAAGCCAAAAACTTTGTGCTATCCTTCACCGATTTTGCTTTCTGGTCGTTTTCGATAAATGCGTCGTTCAAAGTGATAATTTTTTGCCTGCAGTCACCAGGTTTTAGAGGCTCATGGTATACTAAACCCTTCTGATCGCATCAAACACAGAGGGTTATCTTCATACAAAATACTCGATCGTTGTTGGTGGATTAACTTATGGTTTTCTCTGTTTAAGATTATAAAATGAATCCATTTTTCATTGGTACTTTAACATTTTTTTGGTAGTCTTCCACGTTCTTCATTTCTTACATGRAAATTAATATATCTGCACTGTTGGAGCTATTATTTGCATTTTTTTCGGAAGAGCATGATCACCATATACSTAGACAAGCATTTCTTCACAACAAATATTCCCAAGCAACACATTGGGACTGCAGGCGCATCTTAACGCTCACTTAATACCTGGTATATTCAAATATATATTCTTCACAAGAAAACCTTATAGAACACACAAAATATTTTTCCCAGAATTTGTTTTTATTTGAAGCTCCGTTGTAAACAATTCTGTGACATATTCTTAGAAGTAAACCAGTTGCCACTTAATGTATTGCCACCAAGCCAAAAATAATATACAAGTATGTAAGTGTGCGAGTATAAATGTCAAGGAAAGCAAAGCCGGTATTTATTCAGGCGCATGCAGGCTCCCAAGYGAGCAGCTTGATAGCAGCGCGTGTTGCAACTTCCGAACTTTGCCGCCGAGCATTCGCTTAGGGTGAGGGCACATTTCGCAATAATGGAAAAYACGCGAATTTATTTTTTCAATACTTCCGGCATACTCATGCCACAAATGTGCTGCCTCTTGAAGCTACTCTCCAGTTTTTTGTGTGGATATGTTGCAGTGCACGGTTTTTATTTTTTATTTTTTTGGGGAAATAAGCATATCTATGTATATAGAGAACTAGTCCTACTAGGTGTCTTTAATCTTAAATTCTTCTAATTTTATTTAGTAGAGTTCCCACTTATGCAAAAAAAAAAACAAAAACAGTACAAAATGAGTGTCAAACAATCAAATGAATATTGAAGAACTCTTTAACTCAATGTAAACATATTTCAGAAAAGGATTGCCACCTATTATTAAGATAATGACTTACGAAAATATGAAAGAATCAGTTTCAAAAGCAAAAAGAMGGCAGCGTGGGAATATATGTATTCGGAAAATTTAAAATTCCACCACATTTTGGAATAGAGTTACCATCTGTTAATTAAAGTAAAACTAAAAATATTAAAAAATGTGTTCAAATACGAAATAATTGAGAAAATATTCGGAAAAAAAAAACGAGTACTTAGTTCTTAAATATTTTAGTATAGAGTTGCCACATGTGAAGAAAAGTTGAAAAAAAACTTTAAAAACTGAATTTTCAACAAAAAAATGTACAAGACGAAAAAAATTAGAAAATTTCGCAAATTACACATATTTTGAAATAGAGTTGCCATTTATCAATAAAAGCAAGACTTATCAGAACTTCATGAAATATAATAGTTTGAGAAATGAACGAAAATGATGCGTAGTGTGCTTGGTTTCGTGCAAATTTTATGTTAATTGATAAAAAAAAAAAAAATATTTGGAAAGTTTGATTCTACGCTTCTGTAAGTAACTTTTTCRAGGAAAGAAAATATAATATGTGTGATTTACTATAATCTACGATGATCAAAGAGTCTACATAAATTAAAGTTACACAATTTTAGAAGAAGCAATACATATTCCTACTCATAAACCTAGGAATAAAATCTATCCTATCTACGTCAGTTGTAAATATTTAAAAATAATATTAAAAGCAAAAAAAAAAAAATATTTTTGGTTAACTGCACATAATTGTTGTCTTTATTTTTCTTCTTTTTACTATTATATATTTGCATAAATTATTTACTCCAACTCCATTAACCAATTTCCAAACAATTTATATTTCGAATGTAAAAATGGAGAAGATACTGAAAAATAAAAAATGGATGGCATATAAAGAACATCCGATTTCACCGCTTAAGCGAGTGGCTTCTGCAAAGTGCCATTTATGTGCACATGTTGACATAATAAATATTTATAGGCCCACAAACACACACAAACGTGCCAAAAGTCAGTTTACTTGAAAATAAATACGAGAATTAGCATTTTATTAGCGTGATATGGTYTGTAATCATAAAGGCTAATAAAAATCTATTAAGTGGAACGTAGATGGAGCCACCGGCTGTAATATGGAAGGAGTTAAAACAAAAGTACCAAAAAAGAAAGTAAAATAAGTTTACGAAGTCCTATCCATTAGTCTAATCATTGATATGGCTTCACAATTGCATAGAAAGCATTCAAAAGCAAAAATGTTCATCGCACAAGTATGCTTGGAAGAGAAATATTCTACCGACTATCCGACAGACTAAAAACGGATCAAATTGAATAGTATCCCTGCTTCCTCGGGACTTTCTCGATGGATTTCAACCATATTTGGTAAGGAACATTCATTTGACATTCCTATATTTCAGTGTGAAAATGGGCGAAATAAGGTTACAGCTATGCCTACTTCCAMATATAACACAAATTTAAATKKAATCCRAAACCCYTTAAGTGCCGATTATGTGGAMCACAGTGCSGTTGTGATAGTTGAATTTTTACCGAAAATATCGGGTGATGTGTCTGATATATTGTTGAAATTTAGAGCGAATGGTTTTCTGATATTAGTATGCCTTTGTGTTAATAATGAAAAACCTCAGATAGTCTGATGGTTGAGGCGGTGAAGGGTGCCAAGTATGAGTCTCTACTTATTGCGTCCTGCTACAAGCCACAAGATGGCGCGGTGCTATACGGAAGTGCACCAAAGGTTGGTGGCTATACCCAGCAGAAGGAAGCGGTCGTTGGTTGGTCGTTGCTAATGCCCATCATAGGTTGTGGGGCAGCACCGACATCAATCAGTGTCTCTACTCAATTATATTTCCAAAAATTTTCTAGCGCTRGCTAATATAGGTGAGAAACCTATGTACATAGGACCCACTTGTAGAAACGTTCTAGACATTACACTATAAAGAAGTAAAAATGCATTGGTAAAAAACATGAGTCTGTTAAGCAACCCATCGTTCTCTGACCATAGGACTTAGACCTCGCGTATATAAATAACATGAAAAGCTTGAAAAAGGCGTGACTGTATTTGCGATTACCCTAAATACAGCTTTACACCACACGCACTACAAGAAGTTGGTGCTCAGAACAAAGCAAGAATCCTGGTAAAACTTKTTTAGTGAATTTGAAAAGACCAACAAGATAGTGAGACTTAATCGATTATTTGWTGTCTGAAAAAGGAGCTCGCGATCTCGGTGACATTTGGTTTCAACAAAACGGCGGTACTACCCAACAATCAATGGACTTATTGAGAGAATATTTCGGTAAGCTGATAATTTCACGTTTGTGTCGGTCAATTGGCCACGAAGATCGTGTGATATCAAACTTTAGATTTATTTCTGTGGTGATATGTAAAGTCAAAGGTCTGTGCTGGCAATCTCGCTTCGATTCGGTCTTGGAACAAAAAAATCATGAGGTGGTTCGCCAGTTACCAGGCGAAAAGCTCGAACGAGTCATTGAWGTTTGAACTAACGGATGGACCATCTGAAATGTCGTTGCGGCCAACATTTGAAAGAGGCGATTTTAAAAAAATGTWTTCCAAGGAATGTTCTTTTGAAAGATAACAAGCATTCCCCACTAAATTTGAATGTGTTTTTTCTTTCAAAAATTAGGGAACCTCGAAATGGATCACCATTTATAAAGGCAAGAGAACTTCCAGTTGACTTTATACCGCATATATCGGCCAATATGTAAAATATCGTAATAAAATTGAGAGAACGTGTTTTTTTAACGGTGCGTCCTTGTGCTACTTATTGAAGTTGCCAACTGGTAGGATCTCTAAAATACATCATTAAACATATTTTTATTAATGTTTCTGTCCGCAACAAAGTTTCCAACTAATTAAATCTCTTCAAAGTTAACTTGAAATTGTTCACTTTGAGAATAAATGCGAATATCAAATGACGCTATAACTGTTATTAACCAAATTCTACTATTCAAAATGAAATATTTTTCATAAGAATGTGAGAGTAAAAGTACTGAATTAGCTATAATAAGCTTCGGAATTGCTGATAACCAGCGCATGCCACGTGATACATGCACATGTTTCACTGTATTTGTGCGTGCTCATTCTGTCTATTGAATTTTGTGGTTTTGTGCCAGCATTTAAGTTCGTTTGTGAAATTAATAAAATGCATTTAATTACACTCGTCCATACACTGGCAAAGCTTACGACTAAATAACACATGTRAGTGTAATATACACATACACCCACTCAAATAAATATAATATGTAATATTATATAATATATGGTCATATGCGCATTCCCACTGGTCGGCGATTACAAGCTCCGATTTCCSTTTTAGGGGCCAGGAAACACATTTCGGGATGACAAGTGGTTTTGCAGCATTTCGTAATTGCAACAACCGCAAAACCACTTCGTTAATGCCGTCAAACCTTTTGACAAACTCGGCGCTCACTCACGCACATACACACATGCATGCACACATGCATTTGGGCATAATTGAATGGATAATCATAATCAGCAGCTGCGGCAACAACAACACACAGCTCGGKTTCACAAATGAATGCATCAAATTATGCAAATTTTTTAATTGAATAGTTCTTTTGGAAATGGACAAAAGATATATGATATTATGGCAAATACAAAATTGAAATTTAATTTTTTTTTTTTTGAAAAATGTGCAAATATGCATTTCATGCCGCTAATGCTGGTAATGCGTGAATGAAGGCTTACTTTTGCAACTTTCAAGTGCCATACCCGGGGAAATACCTTCAGSTRCATAAGGCTTTTTGTTATATGGTTTCCATTCTATGTTTATGATGTTTTCATTATTTCTTTAAGAAAACATTATGCAAACTACCACATATGTCTCTGACTTACTTCAAACCCGATTTGGTGGATAATATCAATACTACTATTACAAAAGTATCATTTATGGATTATAAGATTATTTATTATAAGACGATTTTGGAAAGAATAATTCACCTCCTAAAATCCACTTAGATGAGTTGATTAGCGGTGCCCTGACCAAGAGCTGTACTTATTAACCCATTTACAACCATTGTACTCACTTGTGTACAGAAAATCAGTCAAGTTTAGGCATGTGGCGTAACTCAATGCTCAGTATTTGCACGAAAATTTTTGATCATATGCATAGTTTTATTCCTAGAAACAAAAAAAAAAAAAAAAAAAAAAAAAAAAAAAAAAAAAAAAAAAAAAAAAAAAAAAAAAAAAAAAAAAAAAAAAAAAAAAAAAAAAAAACATATTTCACAATATTATCTTATTGTGTGATTTTGTGTCTTTAGTCATTATTTTGCTGTTGATGAGCTATTATCTCTCAGTTGTTAGCTTTAAAATTGTGTGTTGTGTGAGACACCCTCGAAGAAGTGATTAGACTGTAACACGTTTCAAAATGATTTCCTATTTTTGTTTACTCCGCTTTGGAGATAACCCAAAACCTGTATAAAGTGTAGGAGTTCATGTTGATAATATCTTTTTCACATCCGGAAACTTTTCTAGTAAGTTAAGTTAATGACTGAGTAGAGGACTGCGTTTTGGTCATTCCTCAGAAGGCAGAA
>NW_017537612.1:509106-515125 GCF_001853355.1 Bactrocera latifrons | reverse complement strand
TCGTTATGATTCCTCCTGATGTCGATGTCAATACTGACGAAGAGGAAGGTGATGAAGATAACATAAATGAAATAAATTTGCCTGGCGACGTTGCTGGATGCGTTGAAGTATTCAATAACAGCATAAACTTAAGATGAAAATGAAAATGTACTTGGATGGTAGAAGTTCCGTTGAGGTATT
The DNA here is from genome assembly GCF_001853355.1 of Bactrocera latifrons. Lineage (NCBI taxonomy): Eukaryota > Metazoa > Arthropoda > Insecta > Diptera > Tephritidae > Bactrocera > Bactrocera latifrons. The sequence goes on along the minus strand of NW_017537612.1, from coordinate 514,945 downwards.
TGAGACACTGTTTGATAAAGATGTTGTACAACTGATCATAGAACAAACTCATTTGTATGCTTCTCATAAAAATTCGCATAGATTTAAATTCGACGAAGATGATCTAAAAGTCTTTTTAGGCATTTTATTTTACTCTGGTTACCATTCAATGCCAAGAGAATCTATGTACTGACAATTGGATGAAGACACGTTATCACCTCTTGTAAGCGATAACATTTCTAAAACCATATTTTTAGAAATAAAACGCCACATTCATTTTACAAACAATAATGAAATTGACAAGTCTGATAAAATGGCAGAAACTCGCCCACTGTCGAATCTATTATGCGAAAAGTTTCAAAGGTGGGGTTTTATGCACGAAAAGCTTTCAATTGACGAGGCAATGGTAAACTATTTTGGCCATCATTCAGCGAAATAATTCAAGCCCGTAAGATTCGGATTTAAAAATTGGATGCTCATAAGTAGCTGTGGGTACTTGTACCAATTCGATACTTACTGTGGTGCTAAAAATGTTGATAGTGATACAAGACATCTTCTCCTTGGATCTCGAGTTGTGTTCGATTTAATAAAAACCATAAATAACCCAAGCGATCATATTATATATTTTGACAATTTTTTCACAAGCCATGAACGTCTACGTATGTTACGTGAAAAAAACTTCAAAGCCGTAGGAACAACGAGAGAAAACAGAACTAAAAAACGTCCTTTGAATTCAAAAAATTATTTCTAAAAATAAGCAAGAGGATATTTCGAGATCAAATACACACACAATAATAAAGTATTGTTTGTCAAGTGGAATGACAATAATGTCATAACTATGGGAACTAATTTTGATACGGTTGAACCGTGGAAATACGTAAAGCGTTGGTCAAAACTGGAACAAAAAAAGACAAGTATAAGCCAAATTTACTTTCAAATTACAACCACGGTATGGGCGGTGTTGATCTACATGATCAGGCCGTAAATGTATACAAAATTGGGATTCGAGGCAAAAAATGGTGGTGGCCGCTGTTTACTTCGATGATGTGTTCCACAATGGTAAACGCTTGGAAGCTGTACAAAGACGTGAAAAATAGTACCAAAGATTTGCTTGAGTTTCAACGTGAAATTGCGCGATACTACCTACGACACTACACATTGAAAAGATATTCTAAGCGCGCGTTAGCTCCAAGTGTTTCTACAGCTGGAGGAGCACACTTTTTAAAGAGAATCCTCAAACCTCTTAGATGCAGAGTCTGCCTTAAACGAATCAGGTGGATTTGCGAGCTATGTGGTACTGCTTTGTGCGTGGAACGCGACTGTTTTGAAATAGCACACTCATAAATATTTTATGCACTTTTGACCATTTTGGGTGCAGAAAAACTTTCGTATATGTAAGAAGAAAAAAAAAGTTTTTTTTTTGTTCATCTCCGCGATGGTATAAATCAATAAAAAACTGAAAATTTTAAATAAACTTATTTTTTGACTCCTTGGTTGTGAATGGGTTAATGGATATGGGACAAGGGCAAGCGATCTGCCAATGTCCTTCACGTAAAGAATTTAAAGGTCCAAATCCTTATAAAAAATGTACAAGAAGGTCGTTGATAGCGTCTTTAGCTCATAGAAATATTTCTTAATATTCAAATCTCAATTTTGAACTGTCAACCTGTCGAAAACGATTATTACACCCTCGAAGAAGTGATTAGACTGTAACATGTTCCAAAATCGATTTCCTATTTTTGTTTACTCCGGTTTGGAGATAACCCGAAACCTGTAAAAAGTGTAGGAGTTCGTGCTGATAATATCTTTTTCACATCCGGAAACTTTTCTAGTAAGTTAAGTTAATGACTGAGTAGAGGACTGTGTTTTGGTCATTCCTCAGAAGGCAGAATGTAACCGATTTGAAAAGGCTTCTAAACGTCCTAAGCTGCTTAGAGTAAGTAGTTTGAGAGAAAATTTAGCAGAGATAGACTGAGCCTAACCTGGTTATCGTCTCTTTAATACTAATACTAATACCAAACGGGCGAAAATGGTTGGAACTGACTGCATTTGTTCGCGTTGAATTTATTTATTTTAACTTTTAAATATTGATTGGGGATTTTGACTACMTATAGAGGTCAAGGAAATTTATTGCTGTACTAAAAATGAGTGTGAAATCGTTAGATAAATGTATCGAATTAAAMAAAAAACAATATATATAATTCAAATTTATCTTGTATAGAAGGTTTCTGAACTCACCATGAGAATAGTAAATCACAAAAATCGCTTTAAAAAACGGCCRTTCAGCTGTGATTATTTTACACTTGTAAATAATTTAGAACTTTTTATGTGCCATATTCCATAAGAAATTATGTGAGAAATCATGTTTCTATAAGCATATCGCCTTTCTAATGTGTGTTGCCTAATTTACAAATGCTTAGATCTCACAGCACAAATCGAAGATGTTAATCGAGAAGATATTGCCTTGAGCAAACAACGGCAGCTCAGCAAGTGAAACAATTTTTTGGATACTACAAAAGATAAAAATAATAGTTTGCTCTGTGCTAATGTTTTCCGGTGATTTTAAGCACATTGAATGGGTGTGCAACTGTACGAAAATGAAAAACACGTTTTTAATATTCATTACCCAATTCAATAAGCAGTCATCGCGTCGGGCAAATATACTCCAAATCATATACAATCTTCAAAAACAGCTATAGTTTAGCGAGGCAAGTATTAGTGCACTTTGGTTTCAAAGTTCTGTTCCAATTTTATTGCTCTGGCACTTCTTTTAGGTCACTGTAGAGCCCTAAAAAATTCGTTCGAGAAAACGAAATTCTCGCTTTCAGACTTTATTTAATATGTATAATATTTCAAGGCGCAGTAATATATGAAAAAACAAAAACAAAAAAAATTAAAACAAAAAAACTTTTCTTTTTCTATTAAAAATTAGTACGCTTTCTGGTTGGACCTGATCTCTGAAAGCATTGAAAAATGTTCCTGTGATACTGTGCAAGACCCATTGTAAATTTTAATCAAATATTATTTTTTAAGTAGTGGTATGAGCTCAAACTCTTGTTTTAAGGGATAATATGCATTTTCAAGCAAAATTTAATATTTTTTTTTTAGAAGAAATATATTTTTTCTTCTTAAGGGATAATATGCATTTTCAAGCAAAAGCAAGACTTTGTCTGAATGGTGCAAAAAATTACAACCGAAAAAGTTCACAGACATTTTTTTAAAAAACACACAAACACATTTGCTTAAAGCAATTCGCAGATGTCTGTATGTAAGCATGTATGCTTTATGGAGCTTCTAAAGTCCAGGAGTTAAAAGCAATGAGGTCAACTAGGTAACAATAAAAGCATCAACAGCAAAGCTGCTGCTTCAAAATATGAGCACCACAAAAGAGAAAAGAACAACACGAAAGTGTGGCATAGGGAGCTAGTAACATCCTCGTACAGGTCGTTGGTTGAACACGTGTGTGCGTGTGTCACGGTGTAGAAAAGGGTGGCTGGCGAGTATATGACAATGATGACCCAATAAATTTACCAACTTTTGCTAAATAACGAAGCAAACATTGGGGCTAAACACACCCTTTAGCTGTTGTACAAACTATTCACTATGCACTAGTGTGAAGTGTGTGTGTGCGTGTCTGAGTGYTGGAGCCAGTGTAAGAGCCGAGTCATCTACGATGACGTTGTAATAAACACTTGGCAGCTTACCAAAGTTTACACTCGTTTTTTCTCCGCTGCTCAAACTGTTAGCCAGTGAGTGCTATTGTTGGCAACTATTGTTGTAGATGTTGTTGTTGTTATCATCATTATTTGTTGCTATTAAATTATACTTATTTGTTTGTTGGTGYTGCTTGCAGTCGGGCTTTTGTCTTTAGTCGCATAAACAACTTGTTGGCGRAAATCGCTCGTAGAAACTGAAAAACTATGACATTAACTCAAACCCAGCGGCGGGCATAGCGGACGGACGAAAAGGGGTGTTTGCGTAAGAGCGTACGCCWGCGGTGGCTTATGTAGATCTGCGGTGTGTTGTTGTGCTTTGGAAAGAGCTTTCACTTGTAGTCTAGCATTTATAAGTTTTTGTGTGGTTGTATGTAGCTTTTTGCTTGCCCAAACGCTTTTAAATATTTTAATAAAACAATTGAAAATTCCGCACAGCAAATAATATAACGGTACACGCCCATAGTTCATTAGTTTTCTCAGCKCAAATGGCATAGAAGAAACCAAACAAAAAAAGTGAAAGCTCTTCCACTCTTTGCTAAAGCCTTTGCGTCGTTTTTGCTTGGAAATCACAACTTTTTGCAAAATAAAATATGAGATCATGAACTTCGGCCAACTTCAGTCGGCTGTTTTGGTTTTGGTTCTCGTTTACTCTTCGTCTCTGCGAAAAGCAGACTCTAAGTGTAGGGCGTGTCGTTAAAAATTAATCAGCACTTTTAGTCCATTGCTTGTAATTTTGGTCACTTGTTGTGCAAATCAGGCAGTCGCATCAAAKCCACCATCGTCCCCTCCATCTCAACTGCATTGCATAAGAAAATCCGCACTTTATTGCTGTGACTGAGGCTGCGCAATGCAAGAGGGGAAATGGGGAGAAGATAGATTATATGACAAGCAAACTGCTTAAGAGTCGAAAGATCAATTGCAAAAAAGCATAACGGTAAAGCATAATATAATGAAGCACACTTTACCGTTTTATGGCAAATACCGAAATGACTTTCGGAAACTCAGAGATTATGCACGCATACACACCAAGCTGCAAAAAGTAACGCAAACCAGCAAGCAAAAATAAGCGGACTTGTTATTGAAGCTATTTTATAGAGTCAATAGGTTCTTAGGTATATAAGCTACCAATTTTATTTCAATGTCTATGAATGGACGGTATTGACTTCTCTTGTATTTGCAAAGGTTCCGTTTTTTGTAGCGGATATTTGAGAGAAAAGTGTGTCAAGGATATAAATGACGATCACATAGTGTGTTTACCTTTCACCAGAAGTACCAGCTTTGCTTTCTGATGTAGGCAAATCAAGAAGTCATTCCATCATATTGTGTGGAATATTCGAAATTAATGTTTTTATTAAAGTAGAATTGTATAATTTTATAGTAATGACTAGCAGACCCCGCAGGCGTTATATTGCGTGAAATTATGTGTTTTGAAATGAAAAAGTTGAGTGTACTATTTATAAAATGCCTTTGGCAATGTAATTTTTGTTCGTATCCCATAACTGACTCGGATTTGAAGGCTGATATGTTGAAATGATCATCGCGAACTTCAGTGGTAGGTATCGCAACGTCCGTCGTTTCAGCGATTACCAGTTGCCAGTAATTGCTGGCATACTTCTCAAAAAGTTGCACACACCGTACCATTCACAGTACGCAATGACCCAAATGAAGTTGAACCACGTACATTAATCAATAGCAACCGGTTTTAGAAGCAATCATCGTTTTGATCGATTTCACTAAACTGCAAATTCAATACTGATTGATATGAAGTGGGTTTGTGGTGTCCGCAAGGTCCATGAACCATATTGGTTTTCATCAATCTGCATCAGGAATTTCCTCAAAATTAATTCCATCAATTTGATCTAGTGTAACCACCATCCACCTTCCAAAGAAGAATGTGTGTTCTGTATTGCCATTCAACAGAGTAGCATCTAACATCACCACATATGTATACGTTGCTTCAAGATAAAGTTTATCAAACATCGCAACAGTTGTTTGAAAAGTCGTGCTGAGACATCGTGACGATTGCTTGCTGGTTGACAGCGATCCATAATTCCACACATATGTCATCACATCCTGGAAGTACTAGTGTCTCTTAATTTAGAAATCAAAATATTGAAAAACAAACCAAAAAAAAATTGAAAAAA
>NW_017537612.1:486267-509068 GCF_001853355.1 Bactrocera latifrons | reverse complement strand
AAAAAAATAAAAAAATTAAAAAAAAATTTGTGAGGTAAAAAGTTAATTTGGAATTGTCTAGTTTGGAAAATAGATAGTAGCGATTCTCAGACCTACTGAATACGCATATAAAATTTGTTAAAAATCTTTTCAGAGTAGTATCATTTTGCTAAAATATCTTGAAAATTATCTCATTTGATGAGATGAGAGATACTCCACGGCTAGTTTTCAAACTTTTGGTGTTGTTAAGTAAATAGACGAGGACGAGAACTTAGTTCTATTTCGCCAATTACTACCTAGATGTGTTGGTATTGTACTCTGCCAACTCGCAACTTAAAGTTTGACTTTTTTTATGTTAGTCATACCCACAACGTTTTGACATTACAGCACTAATTGTGTTGTTTACAGTTATCTATAATAATCATGCCGGCAAAAGAGTTAAATTCTGAACGTGAATCAATTCTTGGCGTTTTTTTTCTAACATCAGTTGTTGGCAGTAAAATCAATCGTTAAACTATGCTGGGGCAGCTCATAGTGGTTGACTCCTTTGCAATTCCACCAAACACTCAGCATAACCTTTCGATGCGTCAATTCTGGCTCTTCAACCACTTGTTGAGCTTCACCATGCTTGGACCTTGATTCAATCCACTTTTCGTCTCTTATTACCATTCGCTTCAGAAATGGTTCGATTTCGTTTCGTTTCAGCAAAGAATCGCAGATGTTAATTCGGTTCATTAAATTCACACCCACCTTATTGATGATGGATGTTAAGTTCTTTAGCGAGTCATGGCTTATGTCACGGTCCAGGTCAATCTTTTTCATAATTTCATCGACTTTTTCCACGATAGGTCCAGAGCGACCAGAGCGATGTGCAGCTTACACATCCATATTTCCAGAACGGAAGCGAGTGAAGCATTGTTGTGCTACTGGAACTGATACAGCATCGTCCCCGTAAACTTCATAAATTTCATTGGCAGCTTGCGTGGTATTCTTCCCTTTTTTCTTTTTAATACAAAAATTTCAAAATAAATATAACGAATTTCTTCATTATTTTCACTCATTTTTGAACGGCTATAACTTTTTTCAACTTTCTCGAATTTAGTTGTTGGTTACATGAAGCTTAAAATTTTACCATTTAACACTATATGTTATGACACAACGTGACTGGTAGCACTGGAGATACATATATGACTGCATCGACAGCTTTTGACAAAATACGAAAATACTTTTTCGACTACCCAGTATTAATTTTTTCTGAGGCTTCTTTGAGTTGCATAATTTCCGCAACTTTTGGTGAATCACACTGTAGAAATTAAGGGGTTAGGTGGGTTTGAAAATTTCCAAAAATCAATTTTTTTTGTTAGCTTTATTAAATTCTACAATACCTCTAGAATATAGTCCTAAATTTTAAAGTTGATCCGAGTAATAATTTTGGAGATACAGTCTTGAGAACTTGTGCACTCAAGGCTAGCTGCGCTAAGTGCCCTGTCTTTAAACGCGTTTTTCTCGAAACTGTGTTTTTGAAGTCGGTGGACACGATTTCTCGAAAAGTTATCGACCGATTTAGTTCGTATTGTGTACACGTTTTTAAATAATATTATCTAGTTACTGAACGAGGGGTTTTTCTTGTTTCATTACAACTTATTTTTCTGACCAAAAAATGCCGAGAATTTTACCAAAAATGAGATTTTTGGTTCAAAGTCCGAGAAAAAAAGGACAATTTTAATATTTTTTTTATCTCCTACGTTCAAAAACGAAATTTAGATATGTACTAACAGAAAATGCTTAGTTTTTTTTTTAATTTTATATGAACCAATAATAAGTTATGCTGTCCACGGCGAGAGCACTTTTTTGACAGACATCCAGGGAAATGCGGTCTCAACGGCGGAATTTTCAACATTTTTGTATCGAAATTTCAGGAGACATTGTTCGAATATATGCCTTTGATATAATTTATTATATTTTTAAAATATATGATTGCTTGTATTAAAAAAAATTGTAAAAATAGCTTTTTTTTGTACCTCTGAAACCCACATAACCCCTTAAAGGCGATTTAAATTGAATACATCGTAAGGTCGGTTGAACTTGTGTCAATATTTTGATGTCTGAAGTCTTCATTATTTTAATTATATGGGAGATATCCTCATATATATTCGCATGGTTTTCAATATCTTCATATGGTTGCCACAATAATATCTCGAATTAAATATTGTCTTTTGTCTTGTCGTAGTCTTTTCTACAAAGAAATATTCAAAAGGGATTAAGTAATCAAACTGCTGACAACTTTTGCTTGCTGTGCAGCAACAAATTATTGTTGTGACTCTGTCTGTGGATATGGTCAGAAAGTTGTTGTGGCACAAGAGAGCAAAAATATTGGCATTGGTTAGGAGAAGCTCAAAGTTTTTCAAAAAAAAAAATTTAAAGTTTTTTGCTGACTCACATTTCGTATGGCAACACACAGGGCGAAGTTAAAAGAGGGGGCGTGTGAGGTGGGTGGAAAAGGGTTATGAACTGTGAGTGTCGGCGAGTGTTGCACATAAATTATCACGACTCAGGTGCAAAGGAGTTATGCTGTGTTTACTATTATGGCATGCTCTGTACAGCAACCAAAAACCGAAATGTGTTGGTATTAAATGTTAGTGTGGGGGATATATTATATATGTATTACTGCGCTTGGTTTATATGTGGTATTTATGTGCTAAATTCCAAAATTTCTGTGGTAAAATTCACATTGGCGCCGTTCAAAATTTTATCATAACCGAAAAGTTTTCGCTTTTAGCATCTTAAATTCGGCGCACATACACACACCTACACAGTTGAACGCATACAACTACAACTTAGATAAGTGGCAATTGTAGGAGTGTGTGAGATGGTAATAGGCGCCGTGGCTCACTTCTCAGCATCGGTAGGCAGCATTTCCCCAAGTGCTCTTTGCTTTGCTCGATTAAGTTCATAAACATAAACATAAATTCCGGTGAAATTATGTCTTATTAGCGTTGCTTGCAATGCCGTTATAATTTGCTCACACATCCAAGCACCAATTGTCTGTGTGTGTGTGTGTGTGTGTGTACATATCAGTGAGTCCATAAAGTAGTTTCGTGACAGCAAAGCTTGATTAATTATTTAGCGAGTAAATTTCAGCGAAACTCACATTCGCAACACACACACACACATACCCAAGCGCATCTGCAGCTGTTTGCAGGTATATGTTTATGTGTTGCATGCAGCAACTCATATTACGGTGATATTTCATTTTTACACTTTGCTACAAAAAGCAATTAAATGCGCTTAGAAGCAATTTCGTGTGGCAATAAAGCTGGCAAAATTATTGTTTCAATTTCTACGTAGAGTAGAAAAAGCGTATGTGCGAGTGACCGTTCAACATTTGCATTTGTTACATAATTTTTTTTTTAAATGCAACTTTAACTACTGCTTTTTGGGTAGGCTTACTTTAAGGCGCTTTCATGTCATTAATCTCTCAGTTTGTCTTGTTTACTGTTATTATTGTGTTGTTTTATTGAATTAAGGTGGTAGAATTATTACTCAAAAGTCGAAAGATATATAAGTGGGTCTTTTTTATGCTGCTTGGTCCACTCGCCTAAAAGCTCACACATATGAGAGTAAATAAAGCTAGACGAAGCTAAACTGTATTATGTCGGAATTTTTTTGGGAAAGATCAAATATTAGAAGCTCATTTTAATGTATGTCATCTAAAATGAATAGTAAAAAGGAAAAAATTTTGTAGAAAATGGTTTAGTTTAGGTTATATGGCTAATCCCCAAGAAAAAGGATCACATTAGGACTAATTAATATTGCCAATAAAATCACCGTCTGTTGGGTACTCAATATAAAGCACACAAAACCACTAAGGTGCGTTGTTCCTATTTCCGATTCCAATTAACCTGATATCTTAGTGCACGCGATCTACGGTATCTAAACCCTGATCTGACAAAAGCGAAACATTCAAAAGTGGTATGATGGATCTATCTCATCTCTTTGAAGCTATCTATATAACAGAAACGCAGAAAAATCCAATTTGATCTTCTGCATGCAAGAAAAGGCAAAAAACTCACAAAATCACTCCCAATTCACCTTCGACCAGCGTTTTCCAAGCTGACCTAATACCTAACCTTGCAAGCCCATTAGCTTTCAATTTTATACAATTTCGCAGTGCCAATCACTTGAACTAGTCTAATTGACAGGCAACTCAACATCACCGATAGTGAGGCTAGGTATTGCAATAATTTTCACTAACAAGTTAGAAAATGAAGGGAGAGAGAAAGATCGTGATAAGATAACTTACTAGTTATAACAGAGTGTAATATTTTTGTATAAATAACGCTTGTTTCTAACACCTAAAACTAATTGAGATAGACTGTGAGGAAAAAATCTTAAGACTTTTTAATTTAAACTTGTCGTAAACTTCCATTCATCGAAATATTTTTCTAGATTGGTATGACAGTCAGTGATAACTGTGCCAAATGTGACATCAAAATAACATTAGTGTTTATATACGCTTGTCTTTCTGAAGTACATTCGGTGATTTTTGTGATTAATGAAATTATTCATCAAAGAAGTTCCATTAAATTTTGTACGCGGAATCAAACTTCTGTTGCCGAAACGTTAAGAATATTCGAAAAAGACCTTCAGTGACAATTCTTTGTCTCGAAATGTTTTTGATTGCTAAAAATTATTCAAAGAGGGTCAAGAACTCGTTAACGACGAATCCATGTTCATCAACATCTCAATAAAATAGAGGAATTGGTGCTTGAGAATCGACGATTAACAGTCAAAGATCTTACTGGCATCGTTAGAATATCGGTAGGATCAGTGAATATAATTTCGAAAGATTATTTGGGCCTAAGAGAAGTGAAAGCATGCTGTGCTTTTCCACTACTAGAATGTCATAAAACTCATTATCACTGGTGATGAGTCTTTGATCCATGCTTACGAACGATTAATCGGCCACTTCAAAGCAGGTCAAAAGTCAAAGTTATGCTGCAGGTTTCTTCGATTGGAAGTGTGGTGCACTCCGAGTTCCTTCTGACAGGCCTGCACGTTCACGTTCTTATGCTTACAGTGTCCAAATATGAAAACGATCTATAACCATGCCTAATTTCCATATAAGTTAACACATAATGCCCAATTTCCAGTTGGGTACGAATATGGTGAGGCCAATACAACAACTTGCCTCATCAGCAGATTGTGTGGGCAACGACCGCCACTAAAGCTTGCAGATTAGGTAAACAGTTTCAATATCCGATTGCGTAAACAGTTGACCAGCGATCGTTGCTTGCACTATCACCAATTGGATAAACAATTGGATGAAGCTGAGTCAGCACGACGCAGACGTCAAAGCCGGCAGCGTCGAGTACTGGATTTGCTTTCTTAGGTCTTAATGGTTAAATTACGGTTTAGGCTAAGTCAGATTTAAGTTAAGCTTAAGTCGGAGCACACGTCCTGGCCAATAAAGTTGATCACAGCATACATTTTCAATTCATACATTTTTAATTTATATAATAATTTCAAATAATATTTGATTCCTCCATTTTAGTGCTTATAAATCGAAAATCCATGACGCCACACCTTAAAGCACACCTACAATTTTTGGAAATCGGATAAAGACTTGTCAATCCCGCTGACATTGCGTATATGGACCTAGTGCTATGTCTTACTTTTTCCGTAAATATACGTCAAACAATGAGACTTAACATTGAAGTTCGCTGTAAATACTTTCCTGATAATAATATACCATTGGTTGAAAATCTTTAAATCGTTTCAATACTTTCCCTAGCCCTCATTTACCTAATATACAGGTATAATACAGTTCACTCTTTACCGTATATATCGGTCAATTTGCAAGATATTGAAGCAAAATTTTTTAAATTTGTATTTGGATGCACTATGCTTTAGTATAGTATATATAGCACACGCTCGTGAGCAGATCAATAATTTCCACGCTGAGAGCTTAATCCTAAGGAGGCGTATTATCCCTACTTCTCTGAATTTAACAATTAATGAAATGTTGGTGGATCTAGAAAAGAAGGGGTACATCTTGTAGCGCGATTACTCGATGAACCATATCATGCGGACTATACCAGCAAGAGAAGAGCTAGAATTGTTCACTACGAAAAACAATAATCCAAAAATTGCTTCGCCTTTATTAAATAGTTCCAGGCCAGTAATAGATAAGGCGGGCTGCTGGAGACTAAGTTCTTAATCAAACCAAATTTGGTAGCTAGGGTAATGAAGACAGCTAAAGCACTTTTTACATGTAAAGTAATGGCGGAGTCCGAATGGGTATTGACGACTTGGGTAGTTTATTGGCTCTATACGGCAATGGTAGAATCGATTGTGACTTACGGTGGCTAATAATGGAAAAGAACAACACAGTTAGACGTATGGAAAGCATACAAAGAGCAGCCGGAAGTTGTATCAGTGAAGGTCTGAGATTAACGCCATGCCTGGTATATAATGTAATTTGATCGTTACAGTTAAGTGGTAATCTAGAATAAAAACCCTAGTAGGAGTACTATTAGGTCACTRTCTAATAGGCAAACACGCCGGTATACATATTGGGAACGCCTTATAGCGTATATTGTAGATGCTGCCAGTGGGAGGAAGAAAAGGAGACTATCAAGCATCTTCTATGTGATTGTAAAGCACTATATAAGAAAGTAATCGTAATTATCGATTGAGGGTTTCTTGACAGATAAGAACCAGTGAAGTTAGGTGACTTTGGTACCGATGGTAACACAATGAGCCTCTTAATGGTGTAGATGCGTCGTGAGACAGCCACTCTACCTACCTATCTACCTATGACGAATCTACCAGAAGATTTAGTACATGAAATTTTGTGCAGCTGCTGCTAGTTTCTGTTTTGGTAAAACGATCATTGAACTCTTAAATTTCGAGCGAATGACATACTTTCACAGAGTCCTATGTCATTACTATAAAAACTGAGTCGTAGTATGTGCAACTCAGTTTTTATCCATTTTCATTTATTTCTCTTATCCATTCAATCAAATTTATCTCCACATTTTATTAACGCGAAATTTTATTTGAAAATTTTATGGCATGCCATAAATATTCGCCGTTTGTCAACCGCTCATTAGCACCCAGTAGCAGTGGCTATGTAATTGTGTACTGTCATTGTAACGGTAAAATTGCAAAGTGAATTGCATTTAAGCGGCGTCGCTGCCGCAGCTCGCCACCGATTTGTTGCTGACGGAGGAAGGGAAATCCATTTGTGCGCCATGTATTGTTGCCACAAGTGGTGTTAGCACATTTCATGTTGCACGCCATTAATGGCAAACTAACACAAGCGCACAACGCACACATTAAACATGCGCAAACACATATAAAATTCAGCTCGTTTTCATTACAATAAATAGTGCCATGGGCATACAAACACACACACGTGTATGCATATGTGTGCGTGTGTGTGTGTTGGTGACTATAAACTGGCCTTCATGATGTCTGCTCTCGCCACTGTTGTTGTGCTGCATCGCCATTCTATCAATGCAATTATCACTTATACGCAATTTCGCAGCTGATAACTTTGTGCACTGGCAAGGACAAACGAGCGCTCTCGCCTGTCTCTGTCTGTGTGTGTGTGTGTGTAAAATGCAATAAAATTCCACATTGTCAGTTGGCAATAACTAACAACCTGTTAAAATTCCCACAGTGGCTATGCAATAACAACACCACAATTACGCAATTAAATTGTATAAATAAAGAGTTTGACAATGCATGCGGTATGCGCTTTCCCGCCTGTAGCTTGCCGCTTCGTGCAGCCCACCAATCCACCATGTACATATCTGTTCCGCTATCTCGCGCACTCAAAGAATATTGCGGTTAACAGGCGATTTAAATGGATTTGAATGGCGGTGACAAGAGAATACTTTACTACAATTGCATATGTGTGTATGTATGTGTAATTATATATAGACATGTGTGTGTGTGTGCACCTCATATACGTAAGTTTATTGCTTTGTGGTACTCTGAGCGCTCCGCCACAAACTTTTATTTCTGACCCACTTGTTTTTTTTTGTTGCTATTATCGATGACGTCCATCGACATCGTATAACGGTAAATTGCGTTTATTGACTTCATCGACGACAAAGTCAACTTTTCCATTAGCACTATGAACTCTGTGATGGATAAACTTAAGCACTAAAGGTCAGCGTTCGAAGGCTGGAGCAATTCTCCAATTTTCAAATGAACAAATGAATTTATGACCGAACTAAAATAAAATAATGATGGAATTCGACAAATATCATTACTAAACGGGTTTTATCTACTAGTGAATTTCCAAATATCAATTTTTGTTTTTGCATATAACATAGATCGTACGCACACTTATTTGAGAATATTTTTCCGAACATTCGACTTTCGTTTGGGAAGTTTTGTTTTGTTTTGTAAGGAATCCAAATTTGTATTAGTCCTTCGATCGATACCTGTATTCCTGATTTTAATCGGTCCGATCTAAGTTTGGGATACACACAAATGTCTACAAATGTTTTGTTGGGTTAATGTTGACACAAATGTCCAAGATCGATATAAAACGATTTAATCGAACAGTGCTTGGCCCTAGAGACATCTATTGGAAAACGACGGAATCAAAGTTGTAGACCTAATAATTTTTTCGGAGATAGCACCAGAACTTTAAGGATTAATCTAAGCAAAATTTCTTAGAGACATCTCGTCAAATAAAAAAATCTTGCATACATCAAATAGGCAGCTTTTTGGAATGTAGAAGACATATTCAACATATCAGATCGATATTTCAACAACCGAAGGACTAAATCACGTCCACGGGTTTGCAGACGGAGGGACATGGCTAAATTTACTATATTCGTCATGTTAATCGTGTATAAGTATGTGTTTTATAGTCTTCAACTTTCTTCTGGGTGTTATTTTACCCTCTTTAAGATATCAAATGCTTACCCAATGCCAGACACCTTTTTTCTGGCTTTAAAATCAACATAAAAAAATTGGCATTTCTTCTGACCCAACCGGCGAAATTTTTTATTTCAATATTCCTTTGTAATAGGTAGAGGTAATTGGTAACATATATTACCTAAACTAATAAGCCGTGGCCTCTCGTATTGGTAAGTCTTCAATTAACTATAACACACCTTATGTTCCAAAACAGGACTTTTTGAATTTAGCGCCCCCTGGTGGCGCCATCTAAATGTCGACAATTGCATTAGAATCTGCTATCTTAATCGATTTTCGAGTGAGAATTCCGCGACATTTCATTAATTCATTAATGGAAGTGAAGTTATTGCGATTTAAGGGTCACTATGTTTGTGTTATCGGTGCGAAATGAGCTTCGAGCAAAGAGCCAACATTAAATTTTGTTTAAAAATTGGTAAAACTTTTACCGAAATATTTCAATTCATGAAACAGGTTTATGGCGATGATTGCTTATACCGTAGGAGAAGGCACGATTGGTTTCCACGTTTTCAAAGTGGTCGTGAGGATAAATGACGATCAACATGTGGGCCAATCAAAATCCGTGATCACCGAGAAGTCCATCGAAACTGTGCGTGAGTTCATCAAAAATCAGACGAAATCATCATTGAAATTCAGGGAAATGGAATTGAACATTTCCAAAACATCGATTTGTCGTATTTTGACCCAATATTTGGGCTTACAAGAGGTGTGTGCACGGTTTGTTCCGCACAAATTGCCTGACGACCAAAAATTGCTCACAATCCAACATTTGAAGGGCATCATTAAAGAGGTTATTTGACCAAAAACATTGTAACCATTAACCACTCCCGTATTGTCCTTATATGGCACCGTGTGACTTCTTCCTTTTCGGAAAAATGCATTTGCCCATGAAGGAAAGCGTTATGCAGACGTAGAGGCCAATCAAAAGGCTTGCGCTGGCATACCAGCGAGCTAAAACACTCGTTCGACAAGTTTTGGACCGTGCAAAAACCTGTATTAAAGCAGAAGTAGACTATTTGGAACAAAATAAATTGATGTTGCCGAAAAAAACATTTGTTCTATTTCGTTTTTCTTTGTTTTTGTTTTAAATCCTGTTTTCCTTGTATATATGGTTAGCTTTAGCACAGAAACTTTTTAGTTAAGGCCGAGTTTAAAACAGCGCGCCAATACTTCTTCTTCCTTCTGGCTGTTTGATCTCCAGTTGTGATCTGTTCTGAGTGAACTTTTTATGAAATATGGAAAACAATTTATATATGATCATTGATCACACGTCTCTATAGTATGTGTATATCAGATACTGATCGTGGAAGTATATGTGATCCTCTATGCTAGTCAAAGCGTTTCAACTATCTAAAAATCTAAAAAGCACCCCAACACTTTCTCTTTTTCAGTACTTTAGGTGCAGCTTCTTCGCAGAACTTAGTATATTTCTCGTTCTCCATAGTTGGGAATTTAATGTGTTCAAAAATCACTCCAAAGAGTGATAAAAGACCTAATCAAATGGAAACTATTAAAAGAAAGTTATGAAATTAGGGCTCTTTATTTATTTAAAGCAATTATGGGAAGAAAAAAGTAAATAACAATAAAACCTTCCAATACATTTTTCATTAAAATTACCCATTTGCTAGGATTTTCGTTAGATAATTCTTGATCTGACTATATATGGTACATGAAAATGTCATACAGTTACGTCTCATATTACTTTTTATAAAGAAAAAATTCTATTCATAAAATTTATAATGTTGATATTGATAAGTGTATATCACCAAAACTTCATCCACAGCAAAAAGTGGTGTTTCACATGTTAAGGCTTGTTCATCACTCTGCTGAAATCAATTACTTCTGAGACGAAAACGCCAATACGAGTCAATCAGAATTAGCGAACCCTTGACGGTAACGAGTTATGCTATGTAGCCAAACTAGGACGCCTTACAAGCCTTTGCCACCTCTTAACTGCAGAAGAGAAAAAACACGCAACAGCCCGTATCCCCCTAACTTTAGTATAATCCCAGCCAAAATTATTGATCCTGAAACAGGAGCTTCAACATTAGAAGCCCTTGGCCTCCAAGATAGAGCCTCTTCTCTTATAGAACAACTTACCAAAATTAAGCTTCCAATAATTGATAAAATAAATTCTATAAAAAACAAGGCCTCCTAACGTGCCTAGTTTGGCTTCGCAGCCTGGATGGTCTTTTCACCAATTATTGTATGTACCGTTAATCCATAAATTGTCACTTATCTTACCACTAGAGATGATTTGATTGCAGGAATGTATGCCTACTTCACTGAACTTCAGTTTTGGAAGCCCATTTCCAACTTTTTTAAAATTCTTTTCTCGCTTAAACGTTTTAGTGAATATGAAAATATTAAATATATAAATTCTTATTATCTCATATAGTCTCATTAAGTCATAAGTTAAAACCGAAACTGAAAACATAGCTTTGAGAATTGTAATTGCGTAAACTCATACTTGTATGTAATCCAACAACAATTTTTTTTTTAACAACTGTAAAAATTTATGATTTTACGATGGGTTATGACAAGTTGTGAGTATTCTAGTTGTTACGGTAAGTATTATAATGCGCTTGCTGGCGCTTTTACTATTTTTACACTTTTGTTAGCTCAGTAAGACATATATTATAAGTAACGTACATATATTTTATTAACTGTCACATGGCAGCTATTACTACTAAAGACACTGAAATGTTGTTAAGGCCATACTACGAATCCTTCAATATCTTCGCATGAAAACAACCTAAACATAAACAAAAGTTATGACATTTTTATATGATTACATATTGCTTTTACATGCTTTCTGCACTTAATCTCTTCCACTTTATACACCATTATTTATTTCAGCGAAAAGCTAAGCTGATTTAAAACTATTCAGCTACAACAACTTACGTGCCAGATGCTCACCTTGCGTGCAATCCACGAAGCGTTGACCATTTTTAAGCGAGCGAGCAAAACATTGTTACGCTTAATGCGCTTCATCCAACTCTTTCCGGCTGCGCCGATTTACTGCTGCTAAACCGTTAAGCACCTCAACGCAGCCATTTGGTGGTCGCACATCAACAAGCAGACAAGGATATGTCGGCAAATCCCTCTTAATATGCTCGAAGAGGCGAGCTGGTGTATGTGTGTGCGCTTTATCACCTTTTTGCCTTTTTCCCCAAGTGCCGTACACTTGGATAATTCAAAAATGTACTAGGGTGGATAATTGCTACTAAAGTGTGCTTGAAAATGGCCAACTGTAGTTTAAGCGCCTTTGTTTGCGCCCCGCACATCCAACACCGGCTGGCTCTGGTGACGCGTAGGAGCCTCGGTCAGAGGCTATGCGAAAGCCGTAACAATATTATAGTCAACAATGACTAAAAGCACTGAAAGGATTACTTTGCATTCATTAACATTATCGGTGGCCAATGACCAACTACACTTAGCAAAAACAAGCGCACACACACTCCCACACATTCTTACTTCTTTGTACGTGAGTAGAAGGTGGACACTTTCGTGCACTTCTCGGGCCGCATATGAATATTTGTGTAAATTACTTGGGTTAGCCGACACCCACTCGAAGCATATTTAACGCTTGACAGGCGATTGAAGAGCGAAGCGGTTGGAGGCGGGTCGAGCTTGCATGTGTTATCCCGTAATAGTGTTATGCTCTCGCAAAGAAGAAGAAGAAGAAGAAGGTGAAGAAGAAGGAGTTTAAATGTGGTTTAATGTGTAATTGTGTTGTTGCTGACGTGTGGAGCGCACTCAGCAATGGCTTTGACACTTGTACGGCAATTAGAAAAGTTTTTAATTTTCTAGTGCAACTTTTGCTCACAGCTGCGTCTCTGCTCGTAACTAACGGTGTTTTGCTAGTACACTTTCAATTTAGTAGTCGCGCAATCTACATTTATTGTGGGAAACTTTATTTTTCGGTGAGAAATCTGAGGTTATTTTCGTATGCAAAGCAGGTGCCTTTGACCAATGCGGGGTCATTGATAGTAGCTTTTAACAAATTTGGATTATTTGTGAGCTTTAATGGAAACAACGAAGGATGAAAAGGGAGTTCCTAATTGCTAATGAGCATTAAGAGTTCGAAAATAAAATACCTGGCATAAGAAGCTTTATTTAATGCCAAACCACATTCATTAGTTCATAATCTCATAAATTTAACTGAGAATAAGACTGATATGATCAGAGACCCTTATTTCGACTCCAAAAGCTTCCCAAAGCTTGAACTGGAATAGCGAATACGTACATTGCCCTAAGTTTACGGATTCAATCTCTTCTAATGTTAACTTGAAATTCCGTAAAGGGTGGGTAGTGTAATGTTGTAGACTATACGTACCGTTGGAGGTGACTTAATATGTGATCAACAGGTATTTGGCCAAAGGTCGCACTTGGACTGCTTTTGTTGCTGTAATCTCATAAGGATGCTAAGTATTAGATAAGTTGTCATCGAGATCATCCAACGGTAGGCCCAAGAATTCGCTATTTCGATGGAGTCGGATCATGGGGATAGGGGTGTCCGATGTGTAAAATTAGAAGGGCACAAAAAGATGGGATTAGTGTCACGTAAGAGTTCTCAAGTTGGACATATATTTGATATATCAGGGTCGATTCTGGATCAGTAGGAGTTTAACCTGCTACAGTATTCAGAGCTATGCTGTGCAAGGGTYACTCTCGATTCTCGTGGCAACTCGAGCTCGTTGTCTACAATCGGTGGTGGTTTCACTCCAAGAAGCCCCTACACTGAGAGGGAGTCGGTGTCAATAGCTTCACTTTGAATGGCGATCAGTGGATGTCTGACGATTGTTGAGTCCGAAGTCTGGTCAGCGTATTGTTTTATGTGGTCGGCGTAGTTGAGGAAGGACCTCTTGAAGTTTGTAGAAGACGGTTTCACTACAAGCAGGTGACTGGCGAAATAATTTCTACGATAGCATTTCAGCAAAAACTGCATGAARAGAGTTTATTATTCTCCTTAACTTGGGCCACACGGGCCTCACTTTGCAGGTGTTCGATGGATGCAGTGTTCTGACGTGTCTGYATTTTTCTCGTCTGCGTTTCACTGCATCTACTTGGACTGCTATACGTAGTCGTTTCTATGTACCGACGGTAGCCCAGCCCTCGTCAAGCTCCCTCGAAGCCTAGCTATTTAGTAGAAGAATACAAGAGCTCCCGTTCTACTGATCAKAAAGGAGCCGCCACGGGTTTGGCGACTCCACATTCCAAGAGATCCGGTATAATGTCAAATAGTGTACGGATTTCCCTGTTTTCGGATATACACCCTGKCAAGAAAGTATCGAGAATTCTTCATTTCCYCYTCTCATCTTCCAYTMATACGGAAGACAGGGTGTTTTTCMGTTTCGAAAAAAGTCAAAGGGAGGCAAATCCGGTGACGGGACTGAGGAATGAGTTTGCCCAAAAAATCAGTCAAAATTATTCTAAAAGCGTGTGTGATAAAAACTCCATTAATTTTCGAACCACAATTCCAGTAGTTTACGGTAAATTGTTCYACTAAAAGCCTCAATCAGTATTCCTTATTGATCGTTTGACTTTGGAGAACGAATTCAAGGTGAACCACATCAAAGTATCAAAAATCAACTCTTTTGAGACTTTTCCTTGACGTCGCTTTTACAAAAGACTTAGGTCTTTTAAAACAAGTCCAGCATTTACACTCCATTTATTCTTAAAACCTGAACTGAAAGAAGTTGAGTCCGAGTCTATCCCTAAGAGAGAGCTATGATGCCAGTACGATGGTTTCCAAAAAAAAAAAAAAAAAAAAAAAAAAAAAAAAAAAAAAAAAAAAAAAAAAAAAAAAAAAAAAAAAAAAAAAAAGAAATTGATTGATTGAGTTGTTAAGTTGGAACCTTGCTTAAGGTTGGTATTTGATATATAATATTTGCATGATAGGTTAGAAAAGGACCTCTTGAGATTTCTAGCAGATGTATCGTTTAATTGTATCAGAATAAACTTGAGAATACTGCATGAAAAAATTGAAATATGATGGATTTTATAGAGAAGAGTTGGTCTTCTGTGACAAAGAGCTTCCTGGGGTTTTAGATCAATTCAAATTGAGATTGGATAGTTAGAGATCGATTAGGAAGTTTTCTGGTCTTATGTACAATATTCAGTTTCACTTTCGGGAATAGTAGGCTGTCTGGGAATATTCATTAAAATTTCGGTTGTGGAAGTAGACAAACTACAGTTCGTGTATAATTAGCCTAAGTATTATTCACAATGGCAAACCTCTGAAGCTTATTTACTAATTTTATTTTCTTCTGCAAGCATATTACGACATCTGATACTCCATCCGTCATGTGTACCTTGGCTGAAGCCTCTAGTTACCCACTTCGTCGCCAGCGTCAAGTTAAACCGCACTTCTACTAATGTAACACTCTGATCAAATAGCAATAAATATGAAGACTAGGCTAAACATGTTATGCTAATCAAGTAAGCTTTGAATGAAAAATGATATATTAAATTGCTTTGCGAATAAAGCGCGCGACGTGCTCGCCTGACGGCATAACTAACACGCGCGCACGCACGTCTGCCAACCCCGACGAACGCGTGTCATGTGCAGCGCATTTTCACGCCTGCACAAATTTGTTGTTGTGATTGCTGTTGTTTTCTTAGCTCCTACACATTTTTTTCTAACACCATTTTTGCGTGGCATTTCGGCTCACGCACGATTTCATACGAAATTCATCCTGCTTTTATCGCTAATTCACCTKAGTATTTTTTGTTGTTTTTTATTGTTTGGGCTTGTGCGCGTACCTGATAAGGAATTTSACATGTATTCATGTGTGTGTTCAGTATATGATGAGTTATTTAAAAAGCGCCGGGAGAGGTGACAGCACCGCGTCAAATTGACATTTAAAAACAAGTTAAAAAATATTTGGCCGCTGGCAGCAGGCAGCAGGCGTCCCAAATGCGTCCCAAATGCGTCTTATTATGCGAAATTGTTTTTGCAAACATAAGTTTGCAATTCCTTAAATGGCATATATACAAGTATATACATATTTTCCGCCATATTTGCATAATATTATAAGTGTTACAATTTACACGCAGCTCACGAGTGCCCGAAGACCGCCCACGGCGCGAGCTTGTGGTTTCTTCAGTTTTTTTTTTTATATAAAGCTTCTATGCTGAATATAAAAGTGCCCGAACGCATGTGCACGCTTTTGAGTTATGAGTCGCTCATTTTATATGACATGAAGCGGCAGCTTGAGATCCTCGTCTGAGTTGTTGTTACAGTGTTTAAAAWATATTAACAGAAACTGCTTGTAAGCATTTGGTATAATTAATTACATCATGGAAAACTTCGTGTCATTCATTAACGATCGATAATACGGTAAYAATCCAGAAAATTATTTTATATACATCGTTCCTGGATTAAATGATTGAGCGCTTTCCAAATTGTATCAAAAGTCCAGAATGTTATGATAAAAGAAGCCATATAGATTGGAGATAAGCGACAGACAATGAATTTGTCTGTGTRACATTTAATTACATTAAATTAAATATATTGTAGTAAAACACATTTATCATAATAGTTTCACATGGCGTATACGTAACATTAMTAAATTTCTTTTTATGGAAAATTGCGTATACGCAGTGTTAGCGTATTAACTTCGGAGGTATCGGTAAAATATAACAACGCATTATATTTGCATATTATTACAGAGTCGATCTTAATATCTTTGAATAATATTGTTCTACATGAATATTGTTAGAGATACTATGCACTTATTATATTATACAAGATACGTCCAAAGCAAACAGGACTTAAAAAAAAAAAAAAAAAAAGAAATGGTTTTATCGGCAAAATCAATTTATTTTGTTCAAAATAGTCTCCTTCTGCTTCAATACAACTTTTTGCACTGTTAAAAAACATGTCGAAAGTGTGTTTTAGTTCGTTGGCCGGTAAGGTCGCCAGTGAAAGCCTTTTGAATGGCCATAACGCTTTCCTTTCATGGGCAAATGCATTTTTCCGAAAAAGAAAGAAGTCGCACGTTGCCATATCAGGTGAATRCGGGGAGTGGTTAATGGTTAAAATGTGATTTTTGGTCAAATAATCGTCCTTCGAATKTTGGATTCTGAGCAATTTTTGGTCGTCAGTCAATTTGTGCGGAACAACACGTGCTTTCTTAAGCTCAAATGTTYGGTCAAAATGCGATAARTYGATGATTTKGAGATGTTCAATGCCATTTCCATGCATTTCAATGATCACTTCGGCTGGCTTTTGATGAATTCACGCACAGTTTCGATGGAATTTCCGGTGATCACTGATTTTGATTGGCCCACATGTTGATCCTCATTTATGTTCTCACGACCACTTTGAAAACGTGGAAACTCCTGTTGCACTCTGCTACGCAATAGGTAATCATCGCTATAAACTTGTTTCATAAATTCAATCATTTCGGTAAAAGTTTTACAAATTTTAAAACAAAATTGAATATTGGCTCTTTGTTCGAAGCTTAAAAAGTACTGTTTACCGTGGAACGCATCTTGCATACCTCGGAAAGTAGTTGGTATTTTAAAAAGCTACTAAGGTTATTGTTGTCATTAAACAACAACAACATTAAAAAAGACAAAAATTAAGCAAATCGGTTTAGTAGTTCGACCGGAATCATGTCCGCCAGTTTGAAAAAGTGTGTTTCGAGAAAAATGCCTTTAAAGTTTGAAGTGTGCACTGCGAGCGCTCCGAGCGTCGAGCGGTCTTATTATTTTTGAGCCTTTTACGAAACTTTCCAATAGTAAAGTGGCTTTCTATATTAATTCTAAAGGTATAAGGGAACAGAAAATGTAAAAAAATATAAGATTACTTACTGACCCCTTAAATATATTGTTTGTAACCTAGATTTAAAAAAAAATAAATAAAAAATTCTCATTTATAACTGCTCTCCATTTTCTATCTAATGTTCCTCTTCAATATAATCATAAAGTCCTATGATACTGCAGTTTTTCAAATATATACATATACGTTATTAATCTGCATGTTCGAGCTTCTGTCCGTCTGTATATGCACAATAGTCATTAAATTTTCGAGATAGCGACTGGAAATTTCGCACATATCTTTTTGTCACCAGGAAGTTGATTTTTTTAACACTTTAGCTTATAGCTGCCGTATTAATTGATCTCATCTGGTGGAGCTATCTTCACGAAATTTATCTTGAATTATTGCCTCAGGCAACAGCGCGAYTTTGACAGTAATTGTTCAGATGGGCCTACTATACCTTATAGCTGTCTTACGAGGTGAACGATCGRAATRAAGTACTTGTATGAAAAACTTTTTCATTTGAAAAGTTACAGTCACGAAATTTTACAAAGATTATTTTCCAGTGCCATGACATCTAAATATATTGATTGGATCACTATAGCATATAGTWCAGCAGCCATTTGCTTGTCTTGTATACCTTTTTATACTATAGAAAATCCATTTGTAAATGGCATTAAAGCTTCGGTGCAGCGAAGTAATTTAAAAGCTTAATAATTCGCAGAAAAATTTTACTAAATATTCGCTGAACAATTCCCACTCACACATTTATAGAACGTTGCACTCTTTTCTGATTAGAAACTAGCAAAGAAAAAAACAAATGGTCTTAAAATAATGAGGCTATGGGAAAGATGTTATTAGAAAAGTTGGAGGTYTTCTTATTACCTAAAACGTTGGCATATAACTTCTTCTAACCTCTAAAGGACCTTAAAAAACCCCASCCACAGATCTTTCGTAAACTATTTTTATTTTAATTTTGTTTTATTTTATCTTACGCTTGCAATAGATTGCAACCTGCGTTGAAATTATATGTCTAGTCTATTCTGTTTATAAAGAAATTTATTATCGTTGTTGGAAAAACCATCTGGTGATATGAAGCATGTGCTTTCATTATCATCTTTTCTCATATTCATCTTTTAAGCATAATAATAAAATTTCTATAAGTTAATTACTACGAGTTGGGTTTGACCATGTGCTAAAATAAGGAGGATGGAGTCATGTGTAGAAGTTCATGCAAGTTTTCTGATCGCCAGTCACGTGGGAGTGGCCAGAAACGTTTCTTTTACATATGACTCAAGCAGCTCACGACTTCCGGTCCTTGACCAAGTATCCTCTGGGTAGCCTAAGAACATGCGTTTGAAGGTGAGCTAAAGTGAGAAGGCGAAACATTCCCTGCATAGGGTTGTGCGCTGGATTTGGGACCCGCCACGTAAAAAAACCACCCCAACGAAAACGCTAAAATCAACTATTATATATAAAATAGTCTAAGATAAAATATACAAGCATATAAAATTGTATATTTTCTGAGATTTCTAAATTAATTTAAAAAATCATTTATACCTTTACAAATCGGAGCATATGCATAATAAGTAATGTATATTAGTCCTTTCAGCAAAGTTKTTTTTAATGACTACGTAGATCAGTTCCCACATGCGCGATTTTATAGTAAAAGAAATCGATCCACTCTAGTGCAGACTCACTGCAGCATACGCTCATAATTTCTGGTAAAAACTTTCTTGATTTTCATTTATATTAAATTTACATAAGCCTTACAAGGCGGAAACTACATACAAGTGATGAACAAATAAAATAAAAAAAACGCATACACATGTAAATATATGTACATGTTTATGTAAATTTGATGTAAATTTTCATTTTCATGCAAACCGTGTGTGCATAAAATATAAAAGATATTTTTCTGCACATTTATGTATAATTCGTGTTTGTATGTATAAAATTCGGTTTGTAGGTATGTGTGTGTGTGTGTGAGTGTGCGAACACCTGTCCGGTACCACCAAGAAACATATACACATATATGTGTATGCTCGTTCATTGCTCACAAACATTTTATTTACCGCCTCTCCGGCCCGTCTCGCCCGATCTCCTTTGTTTCGGCGCCATTTCCTTTGCATTGTTTGCGCTGTCAGCTTTTTGTCGCTGCCTTGTAATGCTTTAAATACTGTCAACAATCTCGTTGTTGTTGCTGTCGTTGTTGTTGTTGTTACTTTGTCCTTGTTTTGCTGACTGTGTAAACAGGTTTCGCACGCGCGCCTGAGTGTGTGTGCTTCCGCTTACATGTACGTGTTTTTATTTGCGTGTGTGTGCGTGTGTGTATGTGTGCTGTGCGTTGATTTTTTGTTTATTCACTTCGTTGTGTTTTGCCGCTTTGTCGTTTTTGGCGGTTTTTGTGCACTTGCTGTGTTTGTTCTATTTGTTATTGTTGTTTTTGCTAGTATTCTTGTTGTTGTTTCTGCACTTGTTCATGATTTGCGGTTCGTTCAGGTGTCTGTGCTTCTTCGCTTTTGTTTTTGTTTTGTTTTTTTTAGTTGTAGTTCTTTTTAGTTCTAGTGGTTTGCTTGTATTGCCGTCGTTTGTGTTGTTGTTGTTGTTGTTGTTAGTTTAAGTGTCGCGCATGTCTGGCACGGCGGCGCTTCATTGCAGTGCCGCCTTTATTTTSCAGCCAACAGCCTGCTTGGCCCACACGCTGAAGGAGTATGTATGTGTTGTTTTCTGAATATGGGTATGTATGTGTGTGTGCTCTATACCGTTAGAAAATCACAAATGTGTAACTCTGTAGATTTCACACATACATACACACACTCTTGCAAAGCGCTTCAAATTCACTCACAGCCAAATATGTATATGTGTTTAWATGTACTTGTTTTTRTTGTTACTTTAAGCTTTTTKGTACCGTTAAAAGCTCACACATACAACAGTTTGTCATTGATTTGTCGCACATTTTGCAATTTTTGTCATTTTGATGCGGCTTTTTCCGCCTCAAGTTGGCCCCYTCGAACGCATGTCTTTTTATTGAACTCACACACACACACACACACTCACGCTCTTTGGTTCGCGCTCGCACGCATCTCTTGGYTCAAAGAGTTGACAGCGCGTTGCGTTATTGTGTAACGGGAGTTATTCACCTCTGATTTATTGTGTGATTTACTCATTTAGTTGTAAGCAAATGCGCAAATATGCTAATATTTACACTCACACATACACATACAGGCACAGATAAACAAACACAGCCTTGCATATGGCGCTGCTTACGTAAACACGCTTAACGAAGTGTTAAGTTCWGGTGTTTACGTAACGTGCGTGTAAGTTTTAAGTCAACAAATGTGTGTCAATGAAGTTCACGCACACATTTACATACAAATATGGCCTATGTGTATGTTTATTTGCTTATATAACTTAGCTGTTGTATTGTTTATTTATGCATATTGTTATTATAGTTAAAATTGAAGAAATAAATATTTGCTTATAATTGAAGCAGATTGATCGAGTGCTGCGTGGTGGCAGTGTTGCGAGAGTTGTGATGAAGAGGTAAGCTAGGTTTAATCTCAGCGAGGACCGAATAGTTAATAAAAGGGCGCCTTAAAGTAAGTGAAGGAACGCGCATATCGTCACTTAAAATGCTAAGTAACAAAACATTACTTTTTAAAAGTTTACAGCACATGGAGAAAACGTGATAGATTTAAAAGTATTCAAATAAAATAGTTTGGGTTATAACTTGGCTTAATTTGATGACCACAGCTTAAGGGATATACCTAGTAGAATAGGAAAGCGCCTGGATTAGGTGGCGCACCCAACAGAGTTCTGAAGGAAATATAAACTCAAAACAACAACTGTTCTCCCCGATGCGTGGAAAGTACAGCGTTTGGCTCTCTTCCTAAAACCATAGAAACCACCTGAAGAACCTTGAACCGATCTCTGTGTATGTTGGACACAATGAATAAAGTTTATGAAAAAAAAATACGAAACCGCTTGGACTTAGCTGTCCAGGAAACCGGTGAATAAGTAGCATAAGGAAGAATGGTGGCACAGAAAGTACTGCGCGCTGATTATCCAGGATGTTAAAAATACGGTCAACGCGACAAAATAGGCATACAAGCCAAAATCTCTTGGTGGTAGCAGTGGCTAAACACTTAGTCGACTTAAGAAATAAATGCAATGTATGCTTAAAGGCTCTACGCCAATGGTACTCTTCTGTGGGTCTCTAACTGGCGGAGCACAATAAAGTTTTACTCATATTCACCAATAAAGACGCAGAATGAACAGACCTCACCGTAAGGTAGTGCGAGATTATCGAGACTAATAGCTAACAGAGGCTGCGTGCGTACTAGTCGGTGATTTTTAATAGGAAAAGCAGTGAATTCTATAGTATTGTATACAACCATAATATGGATACAGATACTCGATATAAAAGCGTATGCTAAACAAATAGTTACAGTGTATAGGCTTCCTAGAATTCGAGCTGACATTGGCATCCAGAGAGATGAGCACGAGCTATCATATCAGTTATCGGCGCTTAAAGTATAGGCAAAGAGAGAGGAGAGAAACAAGAACATCAAAATGTTGCAGTAGCGGTGGAGTTCTTGGCTCATCCAAAGGGTGATGGACCCACAGACTTATACCGGACATCCACTCGCAGATAGACAGACTTTACGGGGAACTAGATATGCATCTAAGCCAAATACTTAGTGGTCAAGGGTACTGTAGAAGCTACCTTTACAGATTCCACAATGACATTAGTCCCAACTGTCCGAGATGTGCAGAGTATATAGACGACTCTGAATATGTATTGTTTTATTGCACTCGCTTTTCTAATACTAAAAATCACACTCAGTGTTAGTTTTAATTTCGCTGAAGCGTCAGCATTCAAAATGACAAAACTGAACATTTTTTGATAATAGAGAAGACTTAAAGCTTCTGTCACTCCCACGAAGTAATACTTAACTGGTGGTTCCGTGTGAGAGTCTTGAGTTGGGGTAGGCTAGGCTTAGCGGCTTAAAGTTCTGTACTGCGGCTTTCGATACTCCCTACACTATAAAAAATAAACAACAGCAAGAGTAGATCAGTCTAAAAAAT
>NW_017537612.1:484880-485322 GCF_001853355.1 Bactrocera latifrons | reverse complement strand
CGACGCCGGAGCCGGCTTAAAACGCAGCGCCGTTAAATGCAGTCGAAATGAGCGAAATCGAGTGTTGAATTGTGCATTAAATGGCTAATAAAAGATTAAAGAAGTAAAGCGCGCGACCGACGACCACCAGGGGACGAAGACAGAAACGGCGCTGCAATGAAAAATTTCCAGAAGAGCACTCAAGCAGGGGTGAAAAGAAGCGTTTAAGAACGCACAAAAGAGTGCAATCGGCGAAGAAAACTCAGCGATATTTTATGTGTGTGTGTGTGTGGGGTCCAATGGCAGCCATTGCAAATAGATTAAAGAGCTGTCGGATTAAGGACGAAAGAGGAAGTAAAGACAGTGGACCAATGCCACCGCCATTAAGTAGCCGCCATTGCGGTTCTACAGCGGAGTGGATATATGGACGGTATGCCAGGAATGCGAAGGCAGCAAAACAACA
>NW_017537612.1:443900-484726 GCF_001853355.1 Bactrocera latifrons | reverse complement strand
TGGCAGCAAGAAATATTGCGGTGTTTCGCTGGGACTGCGTGCGCGCGTATCTTCATCTGGGATTTGTGATTTCTTTTCGCAAGCTTTTTTTCCACCACTTTTTATCTTTCGCTCCTTCTTCATTATTCCGCACACACTCAGTTGCCTTAACGGGTTATCTATACTTTGATTTCATTTTTTGTGCATTTTCCGTTTCCTTTTACCCGAAGATTTCACCTGCCGCTGCTGTGGCTTTGCCCCTTCACAGTTATTTTTATTATGCTGTGTGTGCATTAGCTTAGCTTAATTCCTTTTTTCAATTTTCTACAGCTTTTTGTTCAACAAGAGCTTAGAGTTAGAGATTATGAGGGCGTTCACGTTGCTTTTTTCGCAACGCAGCTTGCGAAGCTTTCATTCTTTCTTTCTTTTCGTGTTACCAGTTTCTTAATAGCAAAGTATTTTGGAATTATACCTAAAATAGAGTTGGAAGTGTTTTATGGTGGAGCTCAAAGTAAGAATGAAATATAATTTCATGCAATAATTTATTAAAGAATGCATCAGAAGATAATTTTGTGGCCTTAACTTTATGAGGAAGAGAGTCTTGTAAAGAAATTAGATGGAAAATAAAATTTATTTGAATCAAATTTACGCCACTTGAAAGGGAAATGTGAGGATTTAGACAAATGATGCTTTGGTCCTTGTTGGTAAATGACATACGGAAAGTGCTTAAAGAACAAGGTTTGCGAGTGATAACCTCATACTCAAAGTTGATAAAAGGAAGCTTTCTAACTAAAGTATATGAGCTAACCTCAACGTGATATCCAGCTGGATGAACAGAATCTGCTTTGCTGTCAGCCTAAGTGAAACTGAAATGGTTTTATTTAGCAGGAGATATAAACTTCCAGACGAACTCTATCTAATTTTTTTTGCCCTTTACTCATCTATAGGTCTACAGGAAAGATGTGGAGCCTCTCATAAAAGTTGGTGCTTTGGTTTTACAAAATCGTAGTTAAGCTTGTTCTGCATGGTGGAGTATTCGTAAGGTGTCGAGAAAGCTATACTCGCTCAGACGCTTGAACGTGTACAAACTGCGGCTTGCATTGAACTTATGATGGAAATTAATGGTATTCCAGGCATAGCATTCCTGGACATAGCCGACAAGTTAATTTAGCAAAGATCACTTTAACACTCAGGTAAGGTGGATATGTGAAAAGGGCCAAATAAGAATATTCTGAAAACTCGAACGACTTTGTTAAAAAGTCTACCCTGCTGACCGACTGCTACAGATCAGAGACATACGAACGGGTAGAATTTGCTGAAGAAGAGCGCAGTTAGCGACGGACTTTTCCCCAMTKARCTCTTYGTCACTAAGTTCGTGGTATTGTAAWCTCCTTCAAGGAGTGTAACACTGACAGTAAGGTAGCAATATTATCGTTAAGCTCACAGCCTGTGCATTCAAGGTTAGCCAATGGGTTTGTTTGATTGGCTGATTACAGCTGAGTCGCTGGAAACTGCAAATTCGATTAGATAGAAAGACTTCCCACTTATGTGTATCGGAGTAAGAAGATGGTAACACAATTTATCTATTGACCTACTTACTCTTGTCGAGGTTCATCTTGCCACAATCGTTGGTGWTCTTACTGAAAATTGTTCAATAGCCATGCAGGCGGTAAAGAAATGCTAAAAGTCTTGTCGYATAAAAATTATCAAAGTTGTGTCGAGGAAGATGATGCAGAAACATCCAGACACTTGCTTCTCTATTGTTTAGATTTCGCAAACATGAGGTTGAAAAAATTCGGTGGTAATAAGTTTGATGAACCAGTTGAGTTAGCCGAAGCTGTCGGCTGATTCCTTCATATTTTTCTTATTTTCGCAAACTTCTCATAGTTGTTCTCAATTTCCCCCACTTATCAATAAGTTAGAATTTATTCATGTACTATGTATACTTCGTATCAATCCCTAACTATTTACAATACCTTCTCTATGCTTTGTTTGAATAAATATTTGTTTTGGGTTTTTCTCCTTCCACAGCATCTTGCGCTTTATTTTTTCGTTCCCACAAAACTTCTCCGACAAACATGACTAAATYCACTCATTCCCTGCTTAATCCATTAGCGTGTTCCACTCACGTGTGGTGTGTCATCTCGACAAGTGTTAATTCAATGAAATCAATAACATTGAAATCGATGAAAATGACATTTGAGTTAGTGGGACTCAGTCAGTTTTAATGACGTGTAAACTTGCGAAAATGTAATAAAAATTTCAAATACAAAATGTGAGTGGAAATTGAATGTGAACGYGTTAGTGAAATATTTGGTAATGCAGCAAATACAAGTGTTTGGTATAACCAGTGAGAAAGAAAAATAGTATGAAAGATAATATAGCGCTTTATCTAGTGTAATGTTGGAACTAGTTCATACTTTATTCCATTTTGAACTACTTGTATAGCCTTGTGGAAATTAACACTAATACTATTGCATATTATGTACTAAACGAAGAAGTTAATAAAAAAATACATACTTTGACGGAAAGGAGATGAAGGGAAGTGAAGGGACGTCGAAWYCAAACCCAGATCTATCGCGGGTGAACTTGTTGCTTTTGGCAAATTGCCGCAACAAGACCGATGCCCATGTAGGTAATTCAATATCAGGCCATTCAACGAGCAATAGGATGGATAGAGGCTTCATACGCAGCGGAATCGMCTGGCTCTGGCAAATCAGCGATAGCTCGGAAATCGTTGAATGCTACGGTGATAAGCAAGCTGGTCAGAGAAGAAGCCATTGGAGGGGAGGGCAGTGAGCTTCTTTAGAGATGGGTCAAAGCTTTGGGGAAGTTTTTTTTGGGTTTCCTGTCAGGAGCTTTCTATCAACTGCAGCTTCATACCTCTTGACTATTGCAGTATTACTGCTCCGAATTGTAGCCTCCATCAGTGAAGTGATCTTCCACTTAGATAGCAGATCGGCGATATTAGCCTTGAGTYAAGGAGTACCGAAATCTCTATAACAATAGCACCGAATGTCTTTGTGATAGGCCACAGCGGAATAGCAGGAAATTGTAAAGCTGGTGAGATAGCAAGGAAGAACAGATAGGTGGTTTACGCGGAAGCTTAGACATCGATACATACACTGTTGCCTATTGTCCCAATAATGATCGCAAGAGATCTAGTGATATGTACTTTTGCCCTCAGTTAGGCCAGCCTCTACTTAGCTATGSGGCTTTTAACAGATTATTGTTTTCATGGCGTACATGCTATAACGGTGAGAAATTTACCAGATGCCATCTGCAAAGGCTGTATGGAACAACTGCACACTTCCTTCTTGAAAGTCTTGCGAAAATACCTTGATCGTAAGATGACAGCCGTGACGCTACTACAAAATAGTTATCGCTAACTATAATACTAAAGTAAGTTATCTGAACTATCTGTATCAAAGCTGATCAGAATTTTAAATTATCCAAGGCCATAAACATCCAAGCATCCAACTTGCTGCAGTACAAGAAAGCAACGTGAAAACTTCGCCAATATTATTTCGCTTTCCCATCAGAAATATAATCTACTTTCAAAGTAAGCTAAAAATATTGTATGTCTGTAATTCAAAATATATTTTACAATAAAAACTTCTTTCATTAGCAATTGTCCACACGACGGATAGGTGCGAGCAGTGAGCWGCSAGSAGYGAGCTGCCARGAGCGTGGCACTCAAGCACTCAACTACTCATTCGCTCAATTTGATTTAATGTCAATAGCTGGAAAACTTTGTCTTTGTTGTTGTTTTCGTCGTTCTTTTTCTTGCTGTCAAGGTGGCACGTTTGACTGACTGTCAACTGCATGTGGCAATGTGGCAAGCGGGGGCGTGCTAAGTGGCTAAAGGTGAGCGAAGAATAAGTGGGTGTGTGTGCTAGTTTATGAAATTATGGTTAAATAGATGATGTAACAGCATAACGGCTATTTTTAGGGCAACGCTATGTGTGTGTGTGCGTGTTAGTGGCTTGGCTATGCTGCATTGAAGTTGCTTTGAGTTATATAAAATACTATTGTTGCTCAYATTGAGTTAATTGAAGCGACAATGCTTCCAGTGACGACTGTATTTTCGTTTTATGGCAAATTGTTGTTGTCGCATAGTTTGGCTTACGCAATACCGTCTGCATTGCTGCCGCATGTGGCAAAAAGTAGCGGGTGTAGGAAAGTGCTGTTATCTTCTGATAACAAATGACAAAGTGGAAGATGTCAAATTAGGTATACAGAAAGCAGCATAAGTAGATAATAGCAGCAAAAATAAAAACAACAAAAACCAAACTAGAAACAACAAAAACAGTTCTTGCTGAAGTAACAAGTTGACTGTCGAACTGCGGCGATTTATGCGCAAAGTTTTGGCAAATTTTTACTAGGCAAATAAAAGTTGTCGAATTAAGCGCTAACGGTATATTACTTATACACTAGTTGAGCAGTTCTGACGTTGCTTTACTTTTATTTGTGGCAACTACTTTGACTTCGATGTCGCATATTACGACTGTAAGCCATTAACATAAATTAACATGAGCGGCGTGGCCGTGGTTTAACGGTACTTTTTTTCGTTTACTGTAAATGTGTTTTTTAAGAAATTGAGCATTTAATTAAAACTTTATGTKGCAGCGGCATATACAAGTGGAAATGCATGTATYTATATATGTATGCATGTGTATCTGTGTATARTATACTATGTATGCATATTACTTTGTATGCATTTGTGCAGTGCCTTGCTGCCACCAATGTTGCCAATCAATTTTCGTTGCTTGCGTTCAACTTGAAATAGTTGCGACGAGTAAGTTGTTCCAATGGCACAAACATACACGCAGATTACTTGCTAGACAAATACATGCACATTAGGGTGGATAAAAAAAAAATATTTTTTAATGAATTTTATAACTGAAGGAAAAAATATTTTATTAATAGGAAAATTTATAATTTTGAATTTGGTGCTACGTACACACGTATACATTAGGGTGGGTACAATGCACATTTTTTATGATTTTTTAGCCCAAGGAAAAAAATTATTATGAAACGAAAAGATCATAGTTTTTGAATTGCCTGGTACGACCATATAAACATTAGGGTGGTTTAAAAAAAATTGTTTTTCAATTAATTTTATAACTAAAGGAAAAATTATTATGAATCGAAAACTTTTAGTTTTTGCATTGATTGCTTTGCACACATACTCATTAAGGTGGATCAAATTTTTTTTGAAAATAAATTTTATAACTCTAGGAAAAAAGAAATTATTATGAGTCGAAAAGCTCATGGCTTTGTAGGAAATTTACTGGCCTATAAAAATTTGCAAAAATGCATATTATATACATATGTAWGTATGTATATTAGAGTGGGTAGAAATGTTCAGTGAATCATTCTGAACAACTTTGTCTAAGAGGCTATCGGTCTAAAACCGGACACGAACCAACGGTTCTTAAGGCGAAGCTTAAGAAATCCGAATAGTCGATTATACGGGAGATATGTGATATACTAAAACTCTTTGCCTTAAAAATTACTAATTTAAAAGCAGTTTTAGGTTGTCAAAAAAGTCTTGCTGTATTTTCGCTAGTTGGCGCTGAGAGCGCGTAGTTCTAGTTTTATTCGTCGCATCGGGTCATGCCATATCTTTTTGGAAAGCTCATTTCACGCGCTAAAAGGTATTTGATGGATTGTCGTTTCTTTTTAGTCGTTCGTGAGTTATAGCGTCTCAAACATGGAGCAAAATAAAGAGAAAATTCGCCATATTTTACAGTACTACTACGATAAAGGCAAAATGCATCTCAAGCCGCCAATAAAATTTGTGCAGTTCATGGACCCGATACAGTTTCCATTTCCACCACACAACGATGCTTTCAGCGTTTTCGTTCTGATGTAGAGGTGGTGGAAGATGCGCCACGCTCCGGAAGGCTTGTCGTCGAAAATTGCGATAAAATCGCTGAATTGGTCGAAAGAGACCAGCATACTAGCAGCCGTAGCATCGGTCAAGAGCTGGGCATGAGTCATCAAATCGTTATAAAATAAAATAAAAAATAAATAAAAAATACCGCAAGACTTYTTTGACAACCTAATATATCGCATACGCTACTTTATCGGTTTTTGGGCTGTAAACCGACCCACTCTAATGTATTTAATTTTACTTTTCTTCTAAATCGTAAAAGACTTTTTGTATAGGATGCAATTTTATGCAAAATCTATAATACAAAATATTTTCTCAAATGGTTGGAAGCGATATTAGAAATTTGCTATCTGATAATTGGGGGGAAAAAACAGAAAACTGTAAGGTGGAGGACTTCCCTTTTACAATCACGAGCTCATACTTGTAGAGATTTTTTAACGGTGTCTAAAAACTTATATAATATTTCAGAATAAGAAACGAAAAAAAATCGTTATTTTTTTACCCACCCTAATACATACTCGACGAARTTATGCTATAAACTGTTTGTATATTTAGATAAACTTTTTAGAGGTGTCTCAGAGCCTCAGAGTATCATTCCGAAACAAATCGTTTCTTTTTTCTGACCCACCCTACTACACATTCTCTGTACTTATGCTTTGAACTATTTACATATAATACTTAGAGAAACTTTTCTAGAGGTGTCTCATAACCTATTTTTCCAAGTACCAATCGAAAAAAAGCAAAATATTTTCTGACCCCCTCCCTAATACAAAGTCAACGTAGTTATGCTACAAACTGTTTGTACAACTGACWTCTGCAATTGATTAACTGCCAGTCGCACAACGGCAAAGCCAWCATTTCATCAGAAGTTAATTTGGAACTTTTATCAAACTTCTTGCCACGAACGCCACCAGCTTTTCATTTTCCGGCGCGACGATTTAGAAGCTTTCTACACGCTTGCCACAGCTGTTGGCATGCGTGAGACGTACAGCAAACACTAGTATACCCGCACACACACACACACACGTTCGTTTACTTAAGAACGTGCGCTTGTGTGCAACATGCAAAATGTTGCAAGTACGATGTGTTGAAAAAGACGACGCGATCGTTGGAAAACTTGTGGTAAACTTTGGCGGCGAATCCACCAAATGCATCCGGCAGCCGTTGGCAACGGCGGCAGAGCAGTCGACGCTGGCGCAGTAGCAAAAGTCAGTCAACATACGTGCAACGTTTTTATGCTGTTGCTGCAAGAGTTACTTTCAATGCGAGTCGAGGGCAAATGCAGGCGGCGCACTCACATACACACGTTGCATTCGAAGAGTGTATGTGTGTGTGAGTGTGTGTTATAGAATAACTGTTTATATATGTGGCATATTAGTGTGCCTTAATGCTGCCACACGTGCGTTGGCATGTGTAGGTGTGTGCCAGTCAGCATGCCCGCACGTGTGCTCGGTGTAAAAATTTGAATGTAGTTGTGCATATGTGCGTGTATGTGCGAAACTTTTATGAAAATGCAGCAAAGTTATGCAAATAAAGCAACAGTATCCAAGCGCCAGCACCTTTCCATTACTCCCTCCCTTCCACCTCCCTACTATCTCCTTCAAAAGCWATCCGCGCTCTTACCTTTTCTTCTATCTTGTGCTTACACTTTTGTGTATTTGCTGCAACTTTTGCACTTTGCTATTGTTGTTGTTGGTTTAAGTACCTGAATTACTGCCATGATTTGCAATATTCTGCAATTCTCTACTCATCGCGTTGATTTCTTTAATCCATCGTTCAGTTTCGTTTGCGCCGCTGCACAGCTTCTTCGAAAATTAATATTTTTCTTTCATCGCAAGTTTTTCTGTGCGCAAAATACATATGCAAATTTAATCGTATGTTATAGAAGTTTCTTCGAATTTCGCCAAAAAATAATTGGAATGCAACTTTGTTGGAAATATCTGTTGCAATCGGAAGTGAAAGATGCGAGTACCTTGGCAATTTCAGTTGCAGCAAGTTATTGATATTATTAATGGCTTGAGTTTGTGAAGTTTTCAGCACTCGAAGTCTTTGCAGGTATCCTCTGATATTTATTTTAMCTTCGCTTAGCATAATATGAATTACAATTCGATATAAATATGTATAGTATACTAGAAAATTTGTCTTCAAAACTTTTTCCATTTCATACAAGTGGCATATTTAGTTCCATATTGTTAATGACAATGATAATTATAGATCTCTATGGATCCTATAAATATTTTTATTTCTTTCCTCAAAAATTTCACAAACCGTTTAAAATTACCCATTTGTAGACTTAAAGATTAAATATTTTATAGAACAAGTAAGGCTAAGTTCAGGTGTAAAAGAAAATTTCATACTCGTACAAATTGCAAGTATTAAATCCAGGGAAGTACTTTAAGGTACATATCTCGGGACTTGCKCCACCGATTTCATCCGACGAACCGAGGCCATTTGTTTAATATTCCTTTGTAACAGAAAAKGAGCGAAAGTTGGTACCTGATACAACCACGCCTACTTTCCATATTTATATTTTCCAATACAGCGATAWAAAATCTGCGAATCTGGATTCCTAAAAGAACACGTGTCTGAACGGATCTCGGATATCCACACAAACTTCGACTTCATCCCGATTCACTTGGATCATGGCCAGGGAGTTATGGGTAGGAAGAAGCCGTTGCAGGGGAGGGACAGTGAGTTTATTTATGGATGGATCAAAGCTTACTGCTTTCTCTTAACTCCAGCTTTAGACTTCCCTACTCTTGCAGTGCCTTATAGTCGAGGTTTCAGGCAATAAAGTTGCAGTAGATTTACTGCTCTGGAGTGCAGCTGTCTTCAGAGAGATGATAATCCACTCAGAAAGCAGAGCGGCGATACTAGCCTCGAACTCTTTAGTTGTGTTCAGGGTTGATCAATATGTGCCTAACCTCGCTATCAATAGCATCAACTGTCTTCGTGATAAGACTGGTATGGATGTGTCAGGCCACAACGGAATAGCAGGAAATTGCAAAGTTTTTGAGATAGCAAGGAAAGGCACCCTAGAACCGCTATCGGTAGAATRGRGGTGGGYCAATGCTTTCATGTCCTCTTGTGTCTTATAGCGTCCGTCGCGGAAGCTTGACCAGCGCTGRGCCACTATCGGTACCWGCACTATCTATGTSTCAGTAAGGCTAGCTTCTTTCTAGTTGTGCGGTAAGGTTGAGAATCTTACCAGRCGMCATCTGCAGAAGCTGTAAAKYTGTRTRSAAGAAGRTAAGKTAGAAACAACTCAACACTTCTCTTAACTGTCYCGCGTTTARGAGGTCAATACTTAAACACTTGGGAGCGCATACTTTCAGAYATTTATCGAACCTGGGGAAATGGAAATTAAATTACTGCAAATTTGTAATGGCCGCTGAATATTAAATCAACTTCCCTGTTTACTGCACATATAATTGGAATTACTCTAACAAATCTTATATCGATGTATCAATGTATGAGTTATATAGAGTACACACATATATAAAATTTCGATGCTCTAGTTGACGTTTTGAAGTTTAAGGTATTTCTCTGGCTCTGAAACGGACCCTTTTCGTACGTGTTCACATTGTTTTAGCTGACATGAGTTTCTGGAATCATCGTCGACTATAAAAGTGTGTTTGGGAAAAGAAAATCGGGAGATTGACGCAGAAGCCGCCATTTTGTATGCTTTAATATTATTATATTATTAATCCCTTAAGAAAACAGAAAAGAAAAAAGGATATATCGAACAAATCAATAAAAATATTTATTASAGATAATTTTCTAATGAAWACCTACCATCGGTCAACTRRTCATCTACACAGAAGGAAGTTAAGCTCAACAATTATCAATTTCCAGATGCAACAAATGGAAAAATCTACACAAAAGCAACTCATTATGCCAAAAATGTTTTTTCCAAATGTACAACGTGGTTACCTTTCATCTAAAGTAATAGTTTTCTGGGATGCCTCCTGTGAAATTGTAAAGTTAAGCTTTAAAAAAATTTATTTCCGTTTATTTTATATACATTCTTGAACTTGCAACCGTACTAATGACAGRACTTGGTATACATATTTTTATATACCGATCCTCTGAAAAAAAGTTTTAAAATTTGATTTTTTTAGAATTATTAACTCGTCTACCATCAAAAATAGCTCTAATTAAAAACTTTACTGTGTAGAAAGATTATTTATTTTTTTAAGATCCGTCAATAAGAGTTTTACATTGCGTATACGTAATATTAACATCATTCGTTTTATGCAAGCTATCGTATTCGCAGCGTAACAACTATGCTTCCAAAATAAGGCTAAAATATGGATATCAATGTATTTAGGTACTTTTTTAACTTCTATTACCCTGTAAATACTTAGAGAGCGAGAAATCAAAAGTTTTAATACTTTTTTTGCATATTTTGATAGAATTTAGAATGACTGTAATTACATCTTAGATAATTACGAATATCTTTTTTTAGTTACAGGCTTCTAAAGTGTAGCCGCTTAGTTCGATTTTCAGCTGTTTTTCTCAAAATCAATTTTATAAGTTTTCTTCAGTGATCACTATCTATTTTATGCACTTATATTTATATATTGACTACTCAAAATCAAAAATCAAAATTTGATATAGAAAAATAATAAAAAAATTAATTTCGCCATAAGACGAAAAATAAAAATTATTTTTGTACCGACTCTAACTTGTCAGAATGGATTTGGTATAAATGGTATAAGAGTCCTGCCAAAGTTGTGAAAAGTGTGTTAATAAAATACGGATCTCAAATTTTTTTAGAGCAACGTTTAACAAAACTTAGAATACCTTTCGCTTTCAAAGCTATGGTATCAATATGAAGACTGAAATTAGACTTAGAATCCATAGTAACTCCCAAATCAACAAAATTAAAAACTTGCTCTAGGAAAAACCCTTTTATAATATAAGCAGAGGGAAACCCAGATCTACGAGAGAAGAACATTGTCTTACATTTTTTGAGATTCACTGACAAATCATTTTATAAGACTAAAAAAATAAATTGTTTAAGTTTCATTGCAAAAAACAATTTTCATCAATTGGAGCATATGATTTAAAAGCTTTACGTCGTCGGCATGTAATAAAATATTTGAAAATTCAATAACAGAAGAGATGGAAAGATCAGAAGATCAATTTTATGTGCGAGAGTCGAAATACTAAATTCAGTGATACATGAAAATTTTTTAGAGTAGATTTCCTTTCAGCAAATCCATGCTAAGAAGAAAAAATTAACTAAGACATCGAAAAAATTATGTTATCTGCAATTATGGCTTTAAAATTTTTAGCAATGGCTGATAGTTTTGAAATACCCCTGTGGTTTTCAATATATGGCCTAATTCACTTTTATGCAAAGGGTTGACTATTTTCATATCGAAGGAAATATATCTTCTTTTAGAGAGGAATATGAAATTCTTGTCAAAGGCAAGTAGATGTATTTGAAACTTCAGGAAGCATGAGGATATTATATCTGCGCCGTTATTAAAAGATTACGCTTTTTACTTTATTTAAATTAAGTAAGGCATCTTCTTCTTAAATAATTTCAATTTTAATTGAAGTATTCGGACAGAGCACGTTCTGTTAGCATAACATTTTAAGAGAATTATTAGAGTTGTTTGACTTGACACGTTCTGCAAATAGATTGGAATTTCATTGTTACATGACATGATGGGTATAAAATATAGTTAAAATTGACAAGGATTTTTATGTTAGCCTTCAACCATAGAAAAGCTCAGAATCACTGTAGAAGTGAGATTTTTTTTTAGCGCCTGCGATTCGAAAACAATTTTATTGATTAATTTTTTTAAAGTATTTTTGTAATACATATATATTATTATACTCTCAATACTCTACAACCATTAGTAGTAAATTTTTTTAAATATTCGAAAATCGTGGCTTTGCTGCTCCCTTTAGCAAATCTTCAAAAATTAAATGCCAAAAAAAAAAAAAAAAAATTCTTTCGTTTGACAATAAACATTCCACATTAAATTTGAAGTTTCAGCGTTTTCTTTCTTTATAAATGTGCGATACGTCAGCTTCTCGGTTGTGGCAACACATATTATATATAGCGGAATTATTAGTTTTTARTTTACTTAAAAACGGTTTCAACTTTTCAAATAATGTCTGTTTTGATGTTGTTGCATGAGGCCACAAATCAATATTGCACAAATATTATATGTAAATAAAATTTGAGCGCGCACAAGTATGCGATTCTACCTAACACTTTGGAAAACACATGTAGCACTTAACTGTTGAAAACTCGAAATTCAAAATTGCTTCAAACATGTAAATCCAACTAAATCAGCCACTCATGTTTTGGCAGCAGTTTTCCATTTCATATTTCTATGCCGCATGAGTGCGCCGAAAAAAAGCAAACACGATTTTGGTAAACGTTTTAACGCCGAACTTTTGCTAAGCGAACGCGTGAGTGCGCCTACAAAGCAAAAAAGTCGAAAACAAAACAGGAAAATTCAAAAAAGTCGAAACAAGCCTGAAAACAATGGCTCTATCRGCAGTCAAAAACACTTTTCCAATATGTTGGCATACACACAGMCATACATATATGTACGCAYATATGTGAACTCATGAGTACTCTTGCAATTGAAGTAGATATCCGATTTTGATTACCGCGGCAAGCACCCTGACCCACTTTACAGTATCGCACACACACACATCGCTTGCCGCTCACAAACATACATGCAAGCATTTTTTATACGTGGGTGTGTGTGCACATATATAAGCATATATGGGAAAATAAAAACAGGAAACTGGAATAATTCTGCCTCTTTTCAGTTTCAGTTACCGCTTCCGCCATGCAAAGTGTGAAGTCCACATCCGCACGTGTCCGTGCACGTGTGTGTGTGTGTGTGTGTTTAAGCGCAGGTGCTCGCGTTACATTTATTGCTATCGAATAACTCCATCGAAATGCAATGCGCTTGAATTGTGGTGATCATAAAAAATCATTGTACCGCAATGTTGTTGGTTGGTAAATAAAATTGTACTAAAATCCATGAATTTAGCCGGCGACCGCCGCTGCGCGTGTTGACAGCGTGATTTACGAGCGTGGCCGCCCCCTGCTGCACAGCTGGTGGTGCGCAGTTTTTTTTCGGGGGTTTGTTGTTTTACTATCGCTGCACTTTGCTTGGCGAATGGTGCGGCATATTTGCGCTAACRAGTGACTCTGCGCGGTCTGTCGATTGCAAATTGCAGATTGCAGGTAGCAAGTTGCTATAAAACCGCAGGGAGCCGTAGACGGTGCTCGAGAAATAGTTGCTACGTGAAAATTGGTTAGAGACTAAACATGTGCTCAGACATGTTTCTAAAGGAATGCAGTGATTATTAGTTGGCGTATATGTATGGTACAATTTTATATTTTTTGGTCGAATAAAAAACAAAAGCC
Source organism: Bactrocera latifrons (assembly GCF_001853355.1). Classification (NCBI taxonomy): domain Eukaryota; kingdom Metazoa; phylum Arthropoda; class Insecta; order Diptera; family Tephritidae; genus Bactrocera; species Bactrocera latifrons. Next base: position 471,437 of record NW_017537612.1, on the reverse strand, counting down.
GTTAACTTCAGACGCAGCGAAACAATAAGCCTTTACAGGTAAATTTCTTAYAGCATGAAAAAGATCACTGTTTTGATTTTGATCTGTTGGTTAGTGCGGCAACAGCATGTTAGGGTGGCTCTATCGGAGGTTGTACCGATGCTGTGTGGGTAATAATATACTTATTATCAAATTAAAAAAAAATTAAAAAAAWTATATTGAAGCCCTTTTTTATTCMMCTACACATATCATACTAGTAGTCAATATTATTTTCTTCTTTGCAAGAATCAAAGCCATAAAATTACTTTAAGGTGAAAATCATCAACCAATGAATCGGAATCCAATGCATATATAGAAAGAASAATGCATGCAGTTGAACTTACATAACTCGAGTCAGCATAATCCACAAAAAACTTCGAGTCAATGAGACTTTAAGTTATGGAAGGATATATGCATGAAATTTCACTTCTATTGCMAATTTAAGAGTTCATATTATGAGATTTGAGTTACGAAAGAACAATGTTTATCTCATACATTCCCTGAAGTTCATTAACATACCTCATATACCATCACCAATCTGCTTATTATTGGGAGTACTGTCAGCTGGGTGTTCGCAAACCCTCATATAAGTTATTTGAAAGCAAGATCAAGTTTTGGAATAATTTTATCCATTTTATTCACAAATATATACTGTTATGCGTATTCTCATTAAGATAACTCACATATTAACCGATATATTCAGCATAAAGCCACCTGGAAGTTCGAAAATCTTTATGTTCGTTATATTGGGATTAAAGGAAGTATTKATTCTATTCAACTCATTTTGGACAGACGAACATACCATTGCTATGAAAGGATTATCCATGATTCAATTACACATAATGACTAATAATTACTGTAAGAAGTCAACTTTAGGTACTGGGGTCCAAATCTTTTGTACCTAGGGGCTCGAACAGTTAGCGTTGGACTTGGAAAAACTTTGGTCCTAAGGTGATATACATTATAGGGATTATTCTAATAAAATTYTATCCCGTCGGTTTAACTGCTTCTTGATTTGTTCAATCGAAAATAAAAAATCATATGGAATTTTATAWTGTATTATGTGGGAAGTAGACGTGATCGTAGTCCGATTTTGCACTGTAGCATAGGAATGTAAGAACAATGTCACGCACCAAATTTTGTTCAAATCGATTGGACGGGTTCCGAGATATGTGATTTCCTCTGGGATTATCCAATTTTTACACATACTATTCCAAAGGACTCTCGTACCATCWTGTGGAGAATGAACGTAGTTATCTTTCGATGCCTACAATGTTGATAGGGGTGCTTAAGGCATATTTAATAATATTTATAAGCATCGAGGTGATCCCGTATCCTCTTGTGTTATGCTATTAGAAAGCTAGGCTTCGCGGAAGCTTGGTCAGCGCTTGGCCAGCATCGGTACTTGCGCTGTCGAAAGGAGACCTAGTGATCGTTTTGCCATCAGTAAGACTAGCCTCTCCCTAGTTGTAGGGCTTTTGACAAGCCATTACCCCTGGCGTCAATGCTGGGAGGATGGGAATCTCACCAAACGCCATTTGCAGAAACTGTATGGGAGAAAATGAGTTGAACTCAACACTTTCTTCTTGGTGGTACAAACAACAGTTAGGTGAACAAAACTATTTTACTCTGTAGGTACTTGATGTGGCATCCGAAGACCAAGGCCGGAGCAGAATACAAATTATTATCTCTTTTCAGTTTATAGTTTTCAGATTCAGATTATTCTTATCCAAATCTCAATCAAATCAAATCTTAACCAAATCTAATCCAAATCGCATAGTTACAATTATAACAGATGAACCTGACTAAAATGGCTTGATGCTAGTGAAAGATTTTTCAGATTGAGAGTCGTCAGTAGTTGCGCAGAATGTGGGTTGATCGGAGTTCATATCTTAAGTTAACTAAAAGAGAAAAACCAAGGCTAAGRTTTAAAAATTTAATAAATTTATATGACAAATCAGTGGTTCTAAAGTGATAACTTAAATGTGAAAATGGTATAATAGCATATATGTGCCCAAAAAATAATGTGACATTGTATTTATTTTGGAAATTCTTTATTTATTCCTCCAAATCAATTTCATCCCCTTCAAAGTAATCCCCTCCCGATGCAATACACTTATGTCAACGGATTTTCCAATCTTCGAAACACTGGTCGTAGCTACTTTCCGGGATGGCCTTCAGTTCCGTCTTCGCTGCGGCTTGAATCTCCTCTATCGTATAAAAACGGTGTCCCCGGAGCTGTCTTTTGAGCTTGGTGAACAGCCAGAAGTCGCACGGCACCAGATCAGGTGAATACGGTGGTTGCGGCACGATATGGGTTGAGTTTTTGGCGAAATGATCACGAATTACGAGGGCAGTATGGGATGGTGCATTATTGTGGTGTAAAAACCAATTGTCTTTCCACAATTCCGGCCTTTTTAGGCGGATAGCGTTACGCAAACGACGCATAAGTTCAAATAATATTCCTTGTTGACTGCTTGACCGGTTGGAAGGAATTCATAATGTACAACACCACGATAATCGAAGGCAACAGTCAACATGACCTTGATTTTTGAGCGACTTTGGCGCGATTTTTTTGGTCTCGGCTCTCTTTTGGCACGATATTCGCACGATTGATCGGTTGTTTCGGGGTTGTATCATCGCCAGTTATAATGCATTTCATGACACCCTGGCAGTCGGAAAGCGTCGTTTCACACACTTCAACGCAACACGTTTTTTCCAAACAATTCAATGTTTTCAGTACCTGTCGAGATTTGACCCCCTTGCGGCCCAAAACATCCTTCCAAATGGTATTGGCTGAGCCTTTCGATATGCCAACGATGGTTTTTCAACACCAAATCTTTGMTTTGTTGAACGTGAGCCTCGTCGGTTGAGGTTGATGGTCGCCCTGGACGCGCTTCGTCTCCGACACGTTCACGGCCGGCTTGGAACTCACTATACCTCTTGTAAACATCTTTTTTAGACATAGCCTCATCACCAACGGCTTTCTGCACCATCCTCAATGTATCCGCAGCAAACTCTTTGCTCAACAAATTTCGGCATCGCAAAAAACGAAAAACTCACTTTTAGCAGCTAACAAAACAACACGTACATATCTCAAACACTAATGAACATTTTGACAAGAAATATGATATAAATGTGACTCACGGTACTACCAACCTAATAAAAAAAAAAAATATCTCCAAATCCTTCGACGCGCGCTGTTTAAATTCAAATGTCACCTTATTTTTAATGAAAACTAAAGCTCAAGAGCTTCCGATTAGCAGACAGTCCGAAAAATKATCTCATACAATCTTCTGGCAAGAACATGTCAAAACAAAACAGCCTTGGCCAAAAGTATTAGGCACCYCATTAAAATACAAGTATTCTCAAATGTGGCTATCAAAGTTACCACTTCTTTTTGTAAATGCCTTACATGGGTGTTTAACTGTTGATTAAACGAGTTAATTATTACGAGTATTGTATTTCATCTTCCTTTCTCAATTAAAATATGTAAAATAAATTCGCTCTCTTAATTATTGCTTATTTACTTAGGAAAAATCAATATGTGTGTGGATCTATACGTATACCTCCCTGATGTCAAATAAAAGTCGTTTCATATCAGGCCCATTTATAACTTGGAATCACCACTGTTCTAAGTACAAAAAGTTTCAAGAACACCTTTTGTGGTCAACAATGGCGATTAGGTGATCAGGAATTAATMAATTGTAAGTAAATTAAAGCGCAATTTGTAGAATTATATAAGTCTAGAGCTCATCTGAAACCCATGAGCTTTGTCAAAGCTTTGCTGAATAGGGACTCCCAACTCATACTCACGTCTTAGAGAGCATTAATCAGACGCTCAACCTTGCAGCCGYCCCTTGCATAATAAAATTAAATAACTGAATTCTATGGATACAACCACTCACAAGGCCACTTTGTGCATTCACAGTAAAACAGTTAGCGAATGAGTGATTACAGTCACAACTTGCGCTGATGGTGAACCGTTGATCTACATATTTCATGCCATATACAAATAGCCATACCTGACACACTACAATCTCACAATCTCGATGAGCCAGCATGAAATGGATGGGCTCTATTTACAGTTACCGCAATCGACATTCAACATCCAACATACAAATCCAGGTATGCATTGCCAAGAGCACACGTACAGGCACACACATAAACCAATACAAGTTAGCACTTTYATACAATGCGAGTCAATTTCTGTAGTGGCACTTATATTACACACCACTTCCGCTACAAGTTGGCGCTGCAACAATATTACCCGTTTTCCGTTATTATTCGATGCTTTTTTCCTTTTGATAAACACACACACACAAACACACAATCACCCATACACAGGTAAATACTATATATAAAGGCAATTGAACCCTTTGGCTGSCAATAGCACTCTGCCTTATGGCGAACGCGCCTGCATCAGTCGAAGTGGCAGCAACAAAACTGCATGCAACGGAGCTTGCCACTATTACTGTACTCCTCCAACTACACTCGCACTAACTAAAAACATTTTCCAATACATTAATCGTAAAAAGTGCATTCAAACGGATTTTTTCGCGCGATTTCAAGCGATAAACAGAAAGCAAAGTGAAGTGAAGCGTCAAAGGATCACATGTGATTGCTGAGGCAGAGCGGCATATTCCATAAACGGCCTATACTCGTGCGTACATATATATATGTATGTATGTATGTATGCTATGAGTACTGTGTAAATTCCTCATTCAAGTGTATACAGATATATAGTATAATATCTCAATCAGTAGGTGGATTGAGYAGTTCAAGCTTAGTTCGTAACTAGTTTTGTGGGAACAAAAGAGATTCGGTATTGAACTCATATATGGCATGTATCTGATTTGAAAAGTACGTCAATTAAGTTTTGACTACGTTGAACTAAGTTAAGTTAAGTTGGGCTAAGTTACGTTAAGGCAAATCAGGGTAAGTTAATTTAAGTTAATTCTATTTATTTAAATTAAGTCTAATTTAGTTTCGTCAAGTTTAGTTAAGTTAAGTTAGTTAAGTTATGTGAAGTTAAGTTAAGTTAAGTTACGTTAAGTTAAGTTAAGTTAAGTGAAGTTAAGTTAAGTTAAGTTAAGTTAAGTTAGTTAAGTTAAGTTAAGTTAAGTTAAGTTAAGTTAAGTTAAGTTAAGTTTTGTTTGGTGCCTTATTGAAAACAGAAGAAGAAAAACATCCCTTCTGACACAGTTTACTGCTTTACTATCAAAAGGGTGAAAATTAAATAAGTCGGCAAAGCCAAAATTGGTTTGCAAATTTTCGTTTTGACCATTTCAGTCTTGGGGATGTATCATGKCCAKGATGTGGATWAAATAAAGTAGTTGGTCTTTGCTRATCATCAAATAACAACTCGAGAGGTTGGTGAAAAACTAGATTTGCCTAACGCGTCTATACAGAAGCATCCGAAACACCAAGGATTAAATACGAACTTTGACATACATATGTGTTCGTAACGATCTTACAGACCTAAACCGTTATAAAAGCAAGTTTATCTCAATTTTAGCACCAGATGACAATCACAGTAGTTTCAAATCCTCGCTCAAACTTCACAACCATATTCCGGTTTGAACTGAATTCAGCCAGCTCCAGTTTATTTGTGTTGGTGTTGTTGTACAAAAATGCACACATTCCTATATTCGTTCATAGTCTCATTGATATTACATAGACAGACATTTATATCTGTATGTATGTTGTCCACACCGCCACTATTGTTGCTACTGCTGCTGCTGCAATTGTCTCGCTCATTGTTGCTGCATGCCACACATTGCCAGTTGGTGCTAACTCGCGTTTTATTGCAACACAAAAATTGCACAAATACTTCAATACGTATCTGTGTGTGTATCTGTGTGTGTACTATAAAATTGCTACAAATGCAATGCAGCAACAAAAGTAAAAAAAAAAATTCTGATTTTTTCAAAACTGCTTTTCTACGTTTTATTGCCGGAGGTGTTTTTATTGTTGTCACTGCAGTGCATTCGTAAATKGCGTTCAATTTAGTTGACAGCAATTTGATGTGACTGTAAAAAAAAAACTCGCTTACACACAGTTACTTTTATTGTCGTTCTCCATATATATATATATATATACCATTTGTTTTTTCCATACATAAGTGCATGTTGCCAGCGCATATGTAGTAAATAAAGTGTTTAAAGAATTGTTTAAGTGCCAATTATTTCAGTTTTTTGTCACTTTACCACTGAGTGCCACAGATTTAAATGGTGTAAGTGGCTTTCACTTCACTGAATTATTTATTGATTTGCAGCAATTTGATGTGCAAAACGTTCGATGTTTCGATGTCGATGTGTCTGTAAATTAATCAGCTATATGTGTGCAGAAGTTAATTCCGATTTTAACGTTTACTTTATTGATGTAATTTTCAACAATTTGCTCTCGATTTAATTTACGTTAAATTTMATTTAATTTGTGCGAAATTCGCTCATATAGGATGTTTTCTCAGCCATGAGTGTGAACGATTTTCTCCAACAATTTTGAAATTTTTTATATGGAACCATCTATTACATAGACTATGGTGCAACGATTGAGCCGCGTTCAATTTAAAGATAACGAGTAGGAGATAATTGGAACGGTTAGAAGTTAGAAACACAWTCCAAGTAAATTGTCGTAAGAACTGTTCTGTTCATTATTTTATGGCCTACTCCATATGGCGGGCGATCAGTAGTGAAATAGTAGAAYGATGTCATTGGTTGAAATTATAGCTTGTTAAATCGAACCAAGTGAGGAAAGGTAGGCAAGTGGTGGCAGGTAAGTGGCAACCTGATGACGCATACAGGCCGTTAGAAAATCCATTGTGAAACCACTGGCACTAAAACCCCCCGTATTAATTTGTTTCCTCACTGAAACGTTCCATTCYAGTGACGAAGTTCATCAGTACAAAACATCATCATTTCTTTCCAAACCTTTGCGTTCGCTTAGAAGATGTTTTATAGTCTACTCTGGCAGCTTCTACGATAGTCATAATATTGTGTTCCTTTTGTTCTGGCATAYCTGCAAACTAGATAGTGACGTGTTAGCAATCTTACTAGAGTTTTTACCTCATTCCTATTGAATTTGAATAGTCTGCCACGTTTGACTGCTTATTGAGCAAGTTAGACATTGATTTCACAGATACTTAGCTGTATTTACAGTAAGTAAACAGAGGCATATAAATTTCCGTTATTTCGGATTTTAAATKAAGGCTGGTGCTAACAATTTTTGAATCCAGATTCGCGAATGGTTTTGTGTACGTGGTGTTCTTACTTGGTGGCGCTTCTGCCTCGTATTCTTCAACCGTGCTGCGTAAATAAAAGCTTTTTTCGCTTTCTTAYTTTTGCTTTGTCCGCTTTCCTCCGACCTTTCTACTGATTGTTGTATATATTCTTTTCCTTTGTGCTTCTTTTTACACCTTTCAGCATTTTTTATACTTTCCTCCAAAGATGTTTTATAAAGTGATGTTGTTAACATGTTTGGTACTGATCGCTTGCCTCTGAAGCTGGTAGTCTATTTCTGTTTAAGACGTGGTAAGCTCTACCAAGATGTGATACAATTTTTCATGCCTGCTTTACTTGTGCTGGCGACTGGTTCTGGTTAATTGCTTCTCCTTTTAATTGATTATCTTCTACCTCCTTTTTTGGCCCTGAGCTCTGAAATCACTCTCTTGGAATATCTTTTTATCAAATAGAGAAATGGCAGTGCATTTGAAGCCGTTTTTTGCTATCTGTGCTGTTTCAACCTTAATGTAAGCATTTGAAAAAGCTCAATAACAACAACTTAATTCACTTTTCGGCCTTGTTCTCGTGTAAATCGTCTTAYTATCATCTTGTTTTATTTTTTATTAATAAGTACTATAGAGATTACAAATTATAAATAACATTTAACAAATTTTTATTTTCTGTAAAAATTTCTTACTTTTTTCTTAAGGCCCTTCATTATGTTTTGTACAGTGTTTTCATCGATAGTACCGTACGACCTTCGCCATTTATTTCTAAAATCTTGTAAATTTTTTGCAGTACCTTTACTCTTCCGGAGATTCGATTTCATTAGAGCCCAATATCTCTCAATAGGTCGAAGCTCTGGGCAATTAGGTGGATTCGCTTTTCTTGGAATAATATTGACATTATTGCTTTCGTTCCACTCCATGGTAGCTGTAGAATAGTGAGRTTTTGCTAAATCAGGCCAGAACATTACAGTACCCTCATGTTCGTGAATAAATGGCAAAAGACGTTTTTGAAGGCACTCGCTAATATAAATTTTTGAGTTAATTGTGCCCTGTGTTACAAAAAAACTGCTTCTCAAACCGCAAGTACATATCGCTTGCCAAACCATATACTGCTTGGCAAATTTGGTAGTTTTCTCGGTGCCTGCCCCTTCTTCATACAGTTATAATGTTCATGCCCCGGTAACTGTTTGAAATCTGCCTTAACTAGGTTTCGCCGTCCATCACGCAGCAGTCAAATTTTGTTAGGTATCCTTCATACAAATTTCGAGCTCATTTTTGAGCAACCAATTGCTTTTCATCGGAAAGATCTGGCACTCTTTGAACTCTATATGTCTTTAGCTTACTATCACTCTTTATCCTTTGTACAGTACTTTTAGAGGTACCTGCTTCAACAGCAACATCTCGTACTGAACTGTTGGGATTCTGCTTAAAAACTTCCTTCACTTTTTTGTCAAATTTCCTTGTGCACCTGCTTTCTACCTCAATCCTTTTTTCGTATAGGGTGTAAAGGGTGTACCTACTTTTTGTAATTCGAAACAACCCTTTTAACAGTACTTTCCGATGCTCCAGTTTCTTTTAGCTATAACAAGAATATTTTAATTCTGGATTTCCACGTAAGTGGACAAAACCAATTCGCGCACTTTTCTTGATTTATACATTTTGTTAATCGTCAAATTATAGAGACAAGACTACAAGAAACAAGTCCCCATTGAGACTAATGCCATAAACAGTTACKTCATAATCTTAAGGAATAAAAGGGTCAATTTTTTACGGGACAGTCCATATGTCTTAAGAGGACCCATAAACGATTTACCCAAAAGTTGCTTTTTATATGTGCAAGGTGGTGGCTATGATAAGGTAAGGACGCCATTTTCGGAACTTGTCTAAAACGTCAATATTTCTTATATGATTGCATTGACCATGTGATTTATGGCGATTTGCGCAACGGCGAATATACGACATATTTCAGCGAATTACGAGACTGCAGCAACGCTGGCTAGGTCATGTCGTCCCAATTGATTGAAAAAAAAAAGTATCTCGGCGCAGTACTCTCGACAGAAGCATATGAAGAGTAAGGCCTCCACTTGATGGAAAGAAAGAGCTGTCTACACTTGGAATCTCCAATTGTTGCTAAACAGTAAAAAGGMTGAACGACCGGCGCGCTGTTGTAAAATGGGCTATAATCTTGTAAGCGGTGTCTTCGCAAATAAAGAAGAAGAAGAAATTGGTCACTGAATAAAACTTTTATGTGAAAATCAGTTCAAGCTTGTTGGAGGCTATTATAATGACCTAAYCTATTTAAAACCCATTACAAGTCCTCTTTTAACAAATAGTATTTTATAACAACAATGCTAATGACCGATTTGGCAGCTGAAAGGTCTACAACTTCTTACATTAACCTCTCAATAGAACTAATATACACGTTAACATAAGAAACACAAACACAGGATTGCAATGAAGTGCATGCTAATGTCACCGTGCTACCGCCGAAGTTTCCATCCCGTACGAGGTTTTCTTCCTTTACGCCACATTTCGAAGTACTGGATACACATGTGTGCCCAAAATTATGTTGTGAAAATTTTACTTTTAGTATGCATAACCATTTTACAATATGAATTTTTCATACAGCCAATTTGTGCGATACACTGGCCTGCACACCGACACACACATATACAAACTACCGCATACACAAGCGACGGCGCATAAAAGTTAATGTGCAGAATGTTTGTAGTTGCCATAGATTCCGACACAGCAAGTCGTTTGCGGTCAGCTAAGTAAAGGTTGGTAATTTTTTAACTATGCATATGTTGTAGCCGGCAATTGCCGGTGTTAAGAGCGTAACAAGCAGCGTACGACGTGTGGTATGAGTAACATGTGGTGTGCTTTTAGGCGTTGCACATTAAAAGTATAACATTCGCWTGAATGTTTCTATATGTGCATGTTCTGTTGTAGGGTTATGTGTGTTGCATATGTATGGTTGTGTGTATGGGTACAGCTGCAACGAACTTTATAAAGTTTTAATAAATATCCAAAACGTGTCGGAATAGTAAATTGTGAATTCAACGGCGTATAAATACCCATGTACACTCGTGTGTTATGCAATATGCATTCACTTGAGTTTATAAAYACTTTAGTGACCTGTGCAGGAACTTATGTGGCTAATATACTTGCTTGTTGAACCGCTTCGGAAGGTGTGCTTTGCTGTGTGAAATCGTTTTAAAGTGAAAACATAAAAAAAAATTCGACGAAAAATAAATTTTTTATTAATATGTTGCACAGARTATCTCTGGTTTTGTTTATCTAACAGTTGTTGGAAACACACAAACCTAATCGAGTTAAATATGAGTGTTTTTTTTGTGTGTCCTTTTCCTCCGTCTGCACATTCGTCCATTTGTCCATTCAAGCCAGCACCGGAGTAGCTTCTTAATTTAGGTGAATTTACGCTACCTAATTGTCCCACTATATAGCAGCAATGTTGGTCTCTGGAATAATGAATGACGCTCGAGCTTAAAAAGATCTACAATATTAGATTTTTTGTGGATTCTTTGAAGCAGAGTTTAGTGGATTTTAAGTATTCGGGACAAATCAATTTTTTCTTCTTTTAATTCAGTTTTGAACTATTTCTAACTCCAGTTTCTTGATTACCGGTTATTATATGGATATATGTATATTCTTACTTCTAGACTTGTGCTTAATGTCTTTGCTATAAGCCAATGTAAAGCAACCAATCCCCATCGTAATTATCACAACCAGCGTTTCGCTATACTTAGCGATAATTAAGTGGCACCAAAGGCGAACTCAGCTTATGACCTCAAATGGCTATTAGTGGAGGAGTGTATGGGAAGGCTGAACCKCTTATCAGTTTGCAACCGCCGCTTTTCCAACATGGAACCGGAAACTCCAGTATACCTAATTCTAGATTATCTTCAATTATTTTCTATCTGGATATATATATTAATTATATCCGATATATTGCAGATATTGTTGTTATTCTAGTAACAGAAAGTATTTTCGAAAMAATTTTAGGGAATGATGGCCAAAGAAACTGTGGAAATTCTCAAAGGATGGACCACTACTCATCGACTATGTGACAATCTGGCATCACTAAGGTTCAGACCTTTTCTATGCTTGGCTTATGCGAGTTGACAATCCTTTAGTGAATGCATCGTGCTGTCACCGAAACGATTCGTTATCCTGTATTGCCAACTGTTCTACTTCTGAAAAATTGATAACTTTGATAAATCGAAAAAAGCAAATTTTACTTATATACGGTCTTATGAGACCTGATAGCCAGTCCACTGGTACTAATTTTTTTACTGGTTGTGGGGTGGGACTGTTCATATTGCTTGTTAAGGTAGCATTGACATATTGCTTTGCGCTGAAACTTCCTCCACAGAATTTACTATTCACACTGAAAGTAATGAGGTGATACCAGCCTTAAGCTCAGCGTTCAAGGAGATTTGAAGAATGTTTAAACTCGCTATCAATGGCTTRCAGTCGCTTCATCACAGGACAGGTGTGAACTTAAGATTATACCAGGCTACAGCGGAAACGTGATTAACTCCAAAACTGATGAGCTGCCAACATATAATAGATCTCTAAAATATCTATCACCTCGTACTCTGATGATTGCATAGTGGTGGCTTGTGGGCAAAACTAAACGGCAATCTATCCRACCTTTATCACTTCCTTGCTGCACGGAACCTAACACTCACACCCATTAAATCCACAGCGACCATATTCACTAACTGAATGAGGGAGTACAGATATGACTTTGATATTGCAGTGCATGGCGTTAAAATTCCGACTTTCAATAACGCAAAGATTTTAGGTGTGACATTGAACAGCCTGTGCTCCTTCACTGCTTACACGATTGCCTTTATTGTCAAAGTACAGAGCCGAAAAGACAAAAAAAAAAAAAAAAAACGTTGATGGCAACATGCAAGCCATCTGCCTTCCGGTTATTAACTACGACGCACCAATAAAGTCGCCTGGTTGCAGTAAAACGCAGACGGGGAAGCTGTAGATATGTCAGAACACTACACTCCGGACCACACCGTATGGCTCTTGATGTCTCTTACTGATCACTTGCACAGTAAGGGCCGTATACTTTCAGTTAAGGAGCATAACGAACTCCTCTCGAAGCACTTTCTGCTGAAATTCTTTCGCAAAAGTCATCCTTGCAGTCACCTGCTTGGAACGGAACCGCCTGCTAGGAGCATCAAAAAGTCTTCCCTCAACTACTTCGACGACTTTAAATAATATGTGAACCAGACTTTTGCAAGAAACTTCAGACATACACTGACCACCGTTCACAGTGGACCGCCTCCATCTCAGTGAATAGCGTACTTAAAGTCAAATTATCACCTATAGCAAACGAAAAGCTCCAGTTGCCACGAGAATCGAGAGTGACCCTAGACCAGTTTGGTTCTGCATATGTTGACAGTTTAAACTACTACTTAACCAGAATCGACCTCGGCATAACAAACATATGTCCATGTAAGCAGTTCTCACTTGACATTAACCAACCCTTTGCACTAGCAAGGTATCTGACACCCCTCTCCTTATGGTCCGAAACGTTGCAGCAGCACGTTTCCTGGGTCTACCGTTGGATGACCTTTATGGCGACTTATCTAATTTGTACCATCCTAACGGGAGTAGATAACCGTTACAACAGCTTGCAAAATAAAGGTTCCTCACTCTCACTACTAGTAGAATAATAACGGGTCGGAACATCGCTGTTTCGTTCACACTGTGCTACCATTTGTTCTTGCGGTGTTATAAGGTATTTTCAGTGGTAAAAGCTGTTTAAAAGAAGACCAGTTGAAAATATTTTAATGTTTTCTTATTTACTCGCTTGTGCAGAGACACAGTCTCTGGTGATGGCAGAGAAGGACAGATTAAGTAATAATTACTAGGAGCTCATACTTTTAGACATTTCGGTGAAATGCTGTCCACTTTCTGCGTCACAAAGGTTTGTAACGCGTGAGTCCATGGAAGTGGGTTCGGCGAAGTACGCATCAACTCCGCTTGACGTATTGAAACTGTCCAGACTACAACTAGTGCAAGAACTGAAGCCCTTCGAATTTCCCAAACGATACTGCTTTGCTCTATGGGTTCTTGAAAGGTTTCAAGAAGATCCGACGAGCCAAATTTTTTTCAACGATAAGACTGGCAAAATTTTCGCAATTAAAACGAAAAATAACCGAAAGAAGTTCAAGAGCTGTCATGCGGCCAACATAAGAAAGAGTTTATCTTCAAAAAATAAATGCCAAATAATGTTGTTTCGAATGACAACAACCATTCCCCATGAATTTTGAAGTTTCTATGTTTTTTCTTTTAAACAGTAAAGAACCTAGTAATGGATCACCATTTATATAGTAGTCCAAATGCGATTCTGATTTATGAGTATTAAACTTAATATTAGAWGCTTAGGAAATCTCCACTACTTGTCCACTCAGTTAAATCAATAGGACGGTTGATATTAAATGAAAGACTTTCTTTAGAGATACGATTTCCAAACTTCCATTACAACAACAATTCACAGTTTTTTCGATAAAAAATTGTTTCACTTTCAATAAATTCCAGTAAAATCCACCTTTAGCTTAAGACTTTAACAATTTACAATTTCCGTTGAAAAAAGAATGAACTCACTTTACTCGCTGACAAGCAAAGGGTAGAAAGCCCARCTGTAAGGTACATATACATGAATGTGTTAGTGGTTAAGATTTATGTGCACATTTTTAAGGTCACGTTTAAGGCAAAACGGAATTGTGCATAAAGGAATATACCGAAATCATTTTTTAAGCGAGTTTTTTGCAGTAATTTTCCACCGCATTTTTGCCTTTTTTTGCCAAGAGTGCACAAATGGTGGTCGCCTGAGCACACACAGCTGTTGGGCGCCAAGTAGTGCTTAGAACTGCGCTGACTGACCGTCACACTTTGTAACCACAAAACAATTTTACGTTGAAAAGGAAAAATGCGCGCGCTCACAGCAAAATGTTAAATTTATTAAACAAAGACATACAAGCTACAAGAGAGAGAGAGAAAAAAAAAGCGCGCGCTCGCTTTGGAAAAAGGATACATGGACAGACGGTGTGCGCCATGTGTTGGCAGCATATAAAAATGAATAAAAAATKGCTGGCAAGAAAATTGTTACAATCTGTAGCTGCGGTTGACATGCCATTTAACATGGCGCGCTTGTGCGCTCGCTCATCCTGACACTCCTTCAACTCAGCGCTGGCACGCCGCGACACAGCGTCACTCACTCGCACACCGTTAACCCACTGACGCGCGCACTTGCTTTCTTTCGAGTTTTCACTCAAACCCAATTGCTTACTTCATTTTCCACAAAAGAGAAAAATACGAAAAAAAAGGATTGTTTGACAAGGTAAAAAAATGTACAGAAAATATAAAAAGAGAGATGTGGAAAACCCAAAATCGTTTTAAAAAATTCAAAGCTAACAAAACGCGCTCTTCACCGCTCCACGCGCCCTGCCTAAGCGTGCAACTTAATTTCAATATAAATAAATCTTGTTCGTGCCGTTTAACTGCAAGTYGCTTACTTGCCTCCAACGGGCAACGCCACGCGGTATGTCTTCAATCATGCTTTCGATTTTCTCTGTTTCGTGTTTCGTTGTTGTTGCTGCTTGTTTCGTCCCTTCGCTGTTGCGCCATTTGCAGCGCGCACATTTTTCATAGCGCTTGTTTCCTCGATCGCCCCACTTGCAACATTTCGTACTTTGTACTTTGTCTGTTAACAGCAACCAGCGCTGCGCTGCAGTTGGCCCGGTCGTCGCGATAACTTGCAACCTTGTAGTTACCTACTTCACCACACGAACACACTGACATACAAAAATACTTGAGAGCTTGCTTGCCGTTTGTTGCGTTGTGTCCTTTTGTTATGCAGCTTGTTTGACAATTACGCCTCTGGGACGAGCGCGCTCCTGTTCACGCTTCTGGATGAGCGGGTGTGCGCGGCRTTTGGCCGGCGCTGTTGGTTTTTGCAGTTAGCTGAGGTCATGCCTTGTTTGCAGGCAGCACTTTTCCGGTTGTTGCCGATAGCTGGCCGGCCAGCGCTTAGTTTCCGTTCGTCGTGCACTACAATTTTCTTGTAGCGGCGCTCATCCGTTTTGTCCTCACGCTGGCTTTGGCTTTTGCTTTCACTGTCTGCTGCTGCTTTTTTTTTGCTTTGCTCTTTGTTTTAGTAATACATATGTAATATTGTATCAGTGATCAAGCGATTTTTTTTTAGGACCTCCTGTATTACTGCTGCTGTCTCAATTTGAGTTACATATGTTATATTTAAACGGATACTTTTTATTGAGCAAGCGATTAAGGGAATAYAGCAAACAAGAAGAGACAAAATTTAAGGTCTCCTATCTCCTTGATAAAGATAATAACAGTCATAGTTAAAAAAATGTTGCGACTTTGGCGAGCTTCTATCAAAATTGGAGAGGTTTTGGAATACATTGGACAGGTAGCAGGCATACTCCGGAACTCTTATATGAAGGAGTGTCAGTTGAGGTGCTTAAAGGAGTTGTTCTAAAAGAATATGGATACTGTTTCGTAAGTGGCTTAGGAGATAGATATATATAGTACATTAAACTTCTTAGAGGACAGGGCCATGCCCATTAAAATTTTTTTTTTTGCCCACAGATGCCACTTCGATACATTGTGCCAAAAAAAACAATTTTATATCTCAATTTTGTGTACATACAGTTAAGGCACTTTACAGATTTTCCTTTAATTTCGTTTTATTGGCTTGGCCGTAGTCCGATTACGACCATCTACGAACTCGTACTCACCTTTGATAAGGGAGCAAGTTTCGTTAAGATATCTTAATTTTTACCTAAGTTATCGCTTCCACAAATGATTGGATGGATCGACAGACAGACGGTAATTTGGATTTCAATTTATCCAATCATCCGTGGTGAAGCCGACGCTGTGCTATCATGTAGTTATCTGATGGAGGGCGCTACCAAAGGAATACTTGCTGAACATCTACTATGTGTTCAACAAACGGCTCCTATTGACATCAGTGGTGCCCTACGTATAAAACTAACGAAAGCACTTTATGGCATTCTACATATAACAACCGATACGAGACACATTAAGCGTCAAGGCCATAAATATTTCGAACTTCACTTTCACTACGACTGCATCCCCGATATACTTAGGTCACTGTGCAGCGGAGCTTACTCCTAGTAGCATCTTTCTCGAGGGAGGAAGTTTCAGACTTTCAGATTACTGTGTGAAAAACACAAAAGCGTCTTTTTTTAAAGCAGTTTTGCATACACTCCGACGGCAAAGGTGTTATACAGGCTTTAAGTTTATGACGAAGCTCAAAACTAGTCAAGGGGTTCAAGACCTCACTAGCTGTGATATGAAGCTACTTTCATATTAAACATGTCTGTAAAAACACATTTATGAAAATCCCATCAGTATGGAAACAAGCAGGTGTTCTCCTGTCATCGTGTATTCGGGCATTGGATATGCATATGTGCCTCGTCTGAGATCAACAACGAGCACTTGTAGCRTTGCTAAAGCTTTCTGGCGCTGCAAGGTTCACTTCTCAACCCTCTTTGAATAATTTTGACCAACCAAAGTAATTGTTCGCGACAAACGATTATCACCGCAGGCTTTTCCAAYAGTCTGAACTTTTCCGCGTCAGAAATTTGATTCGGCACACAAAATTTAAAGAAATTTCTGTTTTGAATAATTTCACTCATCGAAAGAATCGCCGAATGCACTTTATGTACTTCAGAAAAACAAGCGTATACTATACACTATTGATTATTTTGATATGCCATTTGGCACCGATGTCACTGACAGTCATACCAACTTAGAAAAAAAAATATTTCGATGAAAGTATTTATTACAAAGTTTTACTATTTTCCGCCCACAATAGTTTATACATATGCATATAAAAAACGCCGAAGTAATCCAAAGCATAATTTTTCCTGCGAATCACCATCGTACATTCGTACTTATGCCACACATACTTTTGTTTTTGGAGATMTGCCTGAATGCGCACCTTTCGGCCACGACAGCTGTTAAGCCTACCGACATCACATTATTTATCTTCTACCAAATTTTTATGCTGAAAGYGAGCTCAAGCAGGGTTAAAGTGTAATATTTTATGGCTTTATGAGGCCACACAAAGTAATACCGGCCACAAGAGATTTTACTTTCGCCTGAAATCTGGCATTGTAGCCACGAAAAATTCGAATATTGTAAAGAAATGTATCATTTATATTATGTTGAATATTTTCAATTTCAGTAAGTTTTGAAAATTCTACAAMATGTCATGTCTTTACACTTGTCAATATAAGACCAAATAGTTTGTCATAAACWTAAGTACTAAATTTGCTTTTAAAGGAAAACAATGATTACATGAATTTAATATTAAATCTTCARAGCTGGGTTCATGTTTCCTCTTAGCTAAGATATGATTTATAAAAAAACTTGAAACAAGTTTGAGTACCCTCGGGAAACTAAAGCTGCTGGTACCAGTGAGAGATCAGTAAGTAATCAAAAATTTGGCTRGTCATGAATCTTTCAGGTAGAATAYCAACAATGAGAAATGGAAAGAGAAGGAAACAAATTTACCAGCACAAATATTGAATAAATGATGACGGCTTTGATGCTTAAAAATGAAATTACGCTAAATGAAGAAATCATCTCCGCAAATCATACAGAGCTCTGGCGCCTTTTAGAGAAAGTTCATTGACGATAAAAACCGAAAATTAAACAAGCTCAATTCAATAGATCTTTTTCACTTGCTATTTCGATAAACTAACGGAACATTATCTACTTTTAACCCCAAATGCTTCTATCCGATCGCTGCTTTTAGTTTTACAAGCAAAGCTCTCGCCTCTTGTCTAAAATACTAAAGAATTCTAAAGAGTATGATAGTCTGTAAATGRTGGAAATGTGATTTATATGTACCGTGAGTTCTGCGAGGTTGTATTTAGAGGCACGCGGTGGAGGTAATTTTCAGCAACGCTTCATACTTTTGTGGAAAACCATAGTAAAGAACCGATCTTATATACAATTTCTGATTTCTTATTTTCTGGAGTTCTTTCAAAAGTCAAGTCCTTTAGTGCTATGCCGAGCAAAGGACTCATAAGATATGGTCAAAAGCAGCTGATAATCTGAGTTCATGCTAAAAAGATGACAAACTCACCAACTATAAGTTTAAAATACCAGAAAAATTAAGTTTTGATAAGTTTTCTAATTCGAGTTRCTACTATCCTTATACCTATTATTTGATCAAAAATGACACCGATTSTTAAAAATAACTACATTTACATAGTTACATCAAAACCACATAACTCAGTGCACCAGTGCACCAAAATAATCGAAAAATCCAAAAATTATTCTCAAAACTTAAATTTAGTTTCGTTAAAGTCATAAATTCTTTTTTGAGCAATTTAACACACATTTTATGATATTAAATGCATTTTTTCGAAAACCTCATTTCACCGCAATCATTTTTATTCGCTACTCTGTTTCATTGGTTCTCTACAAACTAGCGTCAGTGGTAGCGCGTCCTCATTTTAGCCAAGTAAATCGTTATATTTCACGCAAAATTTACTTCGTGAAATGCGATGAATGCATGTAAAACACTTTTTATTGGCGTAACTGTGCATTGAAAAGTGACAAAATAAAATTATTTTATTTGTGCAAAGAAATGAGCAGAGAAGATATCGTCTATATTTTATGGCGTAGTTATGTGTATATGCAAATCGCACTTGCAACGTACTACAAATATTACACAGTGTGAAGACACGAATGATGGTGATAGGGTGTGGCCGATTACTTGCGAATTTAATATTTGAATTGAAAATTACTGTAATTTGGTTGACCGAAGGTTTTACTTTCGACATAATCGTGATGATCTATAAAAGGGTCGATAGCTGGAGAACTTCAAAATGGTTTTTATACCTCTTGGCCTCTGAGATATTTTGTGRGTCTGGGTAAAAGCAAATATGCACTAAAGATTTAAACGGATTTCAATGGATTAGTCCCCAATCCAGTTATTCTTTCAATTCATTTCATGCAGTTCTTCYTTCAATTTATCGGTTATATAACAAGGTGAATGAGGGAGCAATTAGCTTGGATCTTACTAGCTTCACTTTGAGGCCCACAACTGGGGGTTGATTAGTTGAAATGTTATGAATGTATGACTTTGTTTTGTAGCTTTATCTTTGGGTTCTTCAAATTATTTTCAGTCTAAGAATATAAATATTAATTTACTGTCTTCTCTATTTGGGTAGGCTTGGTTTGGTAAGTGAAGACTTAAACACTTCTGAGCGAACCAATCTCCGTCCGTTTTCTGGTATAGCCTTAAGGATATTCTTCTATTCAATCTTTATCCTCATAATCGTGTCAAGATGGCATCCTAGCATTAAAAGTTGGAATTTATTGAAGATCCAGAAGTCTCACGAAGCCAAATCAGGTGAAAATAGAGGTTTGGGGAAATATATGTGTCGGGTGTTTGGATATCGAGTGTTTGTTGTCTTAAAAATCGGTTAAACTTCCGAATCAGCAGAATTCAAAATACATAATGATTTTTCAATGGAGACGTTACAAAAGTAAACCGATAGTGCCAGTAAACGACGACATATTTTCTCCCGCTTTTTTGACATTTCTCTTGAGTAAGGTTTGCTATTTCATTGTGGAAAGATATACTATTCAACAACGAGCCAAAATTATTAAAATTTTCTACCGAAATTGGAGCCTCATCTTTAAGAGCGCTAAGTCCAAAAGTCCAATCGTCCTGTCAGATCAAAAATTGAGCGTAAAGTGAAAAAATTTGAATTCACAGGCAGAGTATAAAATGTTCCCGTGCCAGTGAGGCATAGAAGTGCCCGTCGTGTCGAGAATATTGATGCCGCTAGCGCGTTAAGACCCATATCAGTCGTTAAGACCCACACGTCGTTCTCAAGCGTGGGGCATTTCTCTAATGACGTTGTGGCGAATTTTCCAAAAACATCTGTGCCTGCATACTTACAATATAAACTGATCCAAGAACTGAAGCCGCTTGACCACCAGAATCGCCATATGTTCGTGAATGGAGCTGAGCAGCAACTTGAAAATGATCCGGATTTTCAAGGAAAAATCATTTTCAGCGATGACGCTCAGTTTTGACCGACTGGCTCCATAAATGAACAAAGTATGTGTTATTTGTCAGGCAGCAATCCACACGTACTCCATAAGGTACCATTGTATCCCTCAAAAATTACGTTTTGGTGCGGTTTTTGAGCCGGCGGCGTCATCGGGTTGTACTTCTTCCGTGATGATCAAGACCGGCACGTTAATGTGAGTGCTAATGGCTACCGCTCAATGATAATCGATTATTTTTGGCACGAATTGTAGGATATGGACTTGGACAATAGGCTGTTTCAATAGGACGGCGCTACAAGCCACACAGCGAATGTCACAATTGATTTGATATAAACCAAATTTATTTCACGAAATGTTGCCTCGGCCGCACGATTTGACGCCGTTAGACTTTTTCCGGTGGAACTACGTCAAATCTATGGTCTATGCCAACAAGGCAGGGACAATGAACTTCGCATGAATTTCGAACGTGAAATTGCAGCAGTTTCGGTTGAAATCGAGTTCCATACATAATAGCATCGAATGTACTTACACAGCAATACAGATTTTCATTGATATCTCAAACCATTTTTGTATTAGGCGCTTTTCAGCGCTCTTATTGAAAAATTTTACGTTGATATCAGCTATTCAGACCACCTTATTACACCACACCACATGTAACTCACACCCTAATGGMAAGCAAACTCCCACACGATTTGAACATTGCACGTGTGAACATTAGGAACAACGTAATGACCGAGCAAGTCATGAGAATATTTCAGCTGTGATGTGCAAATGGAAATGAAAAATGCTAAATGTTGGAAGAACTGCGGGAAACCGAAAGCAAGCAAAGCAGCTGAAAGTGGCTGCGAATATGAATGCCTAAATTGCGTATCTCCATAAGAGTCGGTAAACTCTATGCCAAAGGTATACATTCAGAGATAGCTGCTAGAAAAATAAGTGCTAGTGCACAGCTAAAAAAAAAATATACACACACACACACATAATGTTAAGAGAGTGTTCGCCTGCTGACTGCTTGACTGTCTGCGGACGCGTCGGTGYGGTAGTTGGACTGTTGGTTGGCGTCGCAAGCTCGGTTGCCTGRCTGATTGGCTGTATGCCCACAAGTTGGTCTGCTGCCTCTCGGCCTCGCTCGTTTGTCCGTTAAGTGCTTGCGTAATGTAGGGAACACAAGTGCCCACACACACACACACACATACACGCACAAAAGACACGTGAAAACAGCAGGCAATCAGTATATCACTGCACTTCATCACTGCGGAGCATATTATTATGAGCGCAAGTGCGAGCATGAGTAGAGACATTGAGGTGGATAAATGGGCGAACACTCCAGGCACAACAACTCAATGCCATTGCCGGCGCTCATGTGCGCGTTGAGCAGCACTCTTACACACGCACACACATACACACAACTGGTGAGTGTCTCAGCATACTTTATGCACATGAGGATTCACAATTTGGTTACGTTGCCGCACACAGTCACACATACACACGCAGCAGACTGTCCTGTCTGTAGCGCTTACATCTCTCTTGTCCCCTGCTATACCGTCTTGCCCCGCCTTTGGACCGTTTGCATCACTTTAACTCACTTGTGGCTCTTCATTTGCCACTCGCTGCCATAATTCGCAAAAAAGAAAAAAAAAAAAAAACTGAAACTAGCGCTCAAAATTATACCACATCAGTCGTCAAGCTGCCGCCGTCCTTCAGAAGCTCGCTGCACAACGCCTGCCGCGCCACTTGCCGAGTCGCACTCGAATGCCCGGCAAAGTTGTGACGCAAGGATAACAAGTTCGCCTTGTTGTTTTGTTTTTTTTTTGCAGTTGCTGAAATTTGTTTTGTTGCTGTTGCTATTGTGACTGTTGTTATTATATTTATTGTTGTTGTTGTTAAACACTTGAGCATACCCTTGGCGTGCATGTTAGCCGAGTTTGGCCACTTTTTGCGCGSCGCTAATCTAGGTGCGCTCTTAAACGCTTTACGCGTTGCCAACTGCACTCTTATCACTCTCACTCGCGCGCCGGAAGTAGCAGCTCGGCAGCCTTCGCGCCGCGTCGCCAGTTCATTTGTCAGCTCGAGTGTGTAATGTCCTTTTGACGCGCGCTTCGTAACGGGTATTTTCTTCATTTTCATGTTTTCAGTTTTTTTTTTATTTTTCATTTTTCATTTCTTACAAGTTTTATTTTCTCTGGCGTGAAATTATGTAATCTAATGTTATTTCGCGACTTCACAAGAAATTGAATTGCCAAGTGTGCRAGTTATTGCATAAGCACTTGTGCTGGCGCTGTCGACGAATGTGTCGGTCTGCGTGCCTGCTGGCGTAGACACCTCAAATGAATTGAAAGTTAATGTTTTTTTTATTTTTGTTGTCATTAGACTAAGCAACAACAAGGCTTTATTTAACATTTCTTTTTTCAATGTTTATTGCCTGGTGTCTGCTTGTTGCGCTCAGTCTCTGTGGACTCAACGAGCTGTGGTTATTTAGTACAAACAATTTAAAAGAGGAAAGTCCCACTATTATTAACTCAGCGAAAACTCATTTTGAAAGCCTCTAAACGTTCCTCCGAGCAGCTGATGGCTATCTAAATGGAGATGTTTCATGTCATAAATCCACCAGGAGTTTGAGAGTACAGGTCGGGTGTTGGATTTTACACTCTTTCGCAAAATTTTGTGCTTACAACTTCCCAGAAACTTTATTATTAGTTTTCTGTTATGATTTTTGGAAACACTCGCCTTGTAGTGATCCGTTTCAGAGTGAAAAGTATGCTTCATTAAACCGATCACCAATAAAGTAGTGGATAATGCGCTGAAAGATAACTTCAAGACTTGCACCTTTGAATTATGATGAAGATAGTAGAATCATCACGAGAGGACACATGTAACATTAAACTGATCATTAAAACGCCTATTGGTGCCTCAAATCGATTTTTTTTTTAATATCTGAAATTAAAACACTCCGAGAGCAGTTTTTGAACACTCTGCTATGGCCATAACAACCTTAATTTTGTTGAATTTTCTCATTYTTTATAGCACTGAAATTTAAGATCGATGAATCGAAAAGTGCGTAGTCTTACAGAAAAAATTACAACCAATTTAACAACTAATTTTACAATTAAGATTTTAGTTGTCTTAATAATCTTACAACTAAGCTTACAATTTAGTTTACAACCAAATTTAACAACTAATTTTACAATTAAGATTTCAACTAATCTTACATGAAACCTTACATCAAATCTTATAATTAAGCTTACAACTAATTTTACAACTAAGCTTACAACCAATCTTACAACTACTTTTACGACTAAGTTTGCCACTGAGCATACAACTAATCTTACAATAAATCTCATRACTAATTTCACTCCTAAAGTAAATTGTTTCTAAAACTTGACTAATGTTGTTCGCATTGACTAATTTTATTCAAATTATCAAATTTAACCTTRCAACTAACCTAACAAATAAGCTTACAACTAATTTTACAACYAAGCTTACAWCCAATCTTACAACTACTTTTACGACTAAGTTTACCACTGAGCATACAACTAATCYTACACCAAATCTTATAACTAATTTCACAGCAACAGTAAATTGTCTCTAAAACTTGACTAATGTTGTTCGGATTGACTAATTYTACAACCAAATTTAACCTTACAACTAATATTACAGCTAAACATATTACAAATCTTACAACTAACTATACAATTAAATTTACAACTAATCTTGATGCTAACCGTACAAATAAGCATGCAACTAAACTAAATTGTCTCTAAAACATGACTAAAGTTTTTCGGATTGAAGAGTTTAGGAAAAATATTCAAAAGGACGGACTCTGCATTACATATACCTACATAACAACAATTTCAATGAACCAATTAATATTGTATACCTTCAATTGGTAATCATCCAAAATCCAATAAATATCTGCTGGATGGATGAGAATGATGCTGTAACTTCTTTTTTCTTGTTCTGATTTTGCTATATCTAAAGTCAAGTATATTTTACAATTGCTCCTATTGACTGTAATACGAAAACTTGGAATATTTGGAATATTTGGAAACAATTTAAAAATAATGCATATGCTCATATCTCAATCTATCTCTAAAGTTTAAGAATTCTTCTTGCTACTAATCCTATGTGCCATTCAGTATACGTAACCCATAATACTTTTTTTCACTAAAATATAATATATCGARCTTTGTACCTGAAAACGACTTCTAGTGGGAAGTTATTTTTCATTATTTCAACACACAATTTGGTTTGCATAATTTATAAATAGGAACTGAAAACCGAAACGAAGATTGTTAGCGAACATAAGAAAATCTGACAGAATCTTTGGGAGTCACTTAAGCAGTCCATTCAAAACGTGATGAAAGATGAATTCAAAACGACAAAAGGCAAGGCTGATTTTTCATTACATCAAGGTAATTATCTCTATTTAATAGGATCAGAAGAGCGTTCTGTATTATGAGCTTCTAAAACCATTAATGAGAAACGCAACCGTAAACATATCAACAATTTGAAACGAGCGACTGTCGAAAATTCTAATTCGCGTATGGACACGACACACTGACTATYTATCTAGCATGACAAAACTAGGGCCCAAGTTCCAAGATGAGTTAAAAACTGTCTTGAAAAAAGTAGCTCAGGATTTTTGCTTCAGCCYTAATCTTACACCCTATGACTACTATTTGATCGGATCGTCCTCATATCGCCCTCAGTGAAATTCACCATAGAATATGTTGTGAATATGATGTTAACGTGGTCAAAAATAATATACTATATGTACAATATGTATATTTACGACCTTTAAGGTATTTGCAAGACTATGATTAAAGCAAAAACATATATTTTATATAATAAAACCGAAATAAAAACTATTAAGTACACCTATTTAACTTCCAAGTTAACCACTTARGATTATCATACAGTACTTAACTTGAACTAAAGTGCTGCTTAAATATCGACTTTACACAATATTTAAAATATTCTCTCTCTTTAAACTGTATGAAAGTATATACGCCTCCTTGCCATGCAAAACAGCAGCCGACAGTCTTAGTTATGTTATCGATGTCTAATCATAATGACAACAACTGCCGGTGTRACAATCAGATTTTCTCTGACACCATCATCAACACCGTAGTCAATGCTATTTCCGGTCAACTATTTGTTGAGCACGATGTACTTATACATATATACATATATACATAGACATATATACATACATGCACATAACTACTCTAGGAATTTGAGCACATTTCTTGAATTGGACTTGGATGCTTAGAATGCACTGAGCAAAAGCGAATACAAAGGCGAAGTTACAAGAGAAACGTGAAACGACAAAATAAATGAGAGAATAATGATAACATGTTGAGTATGGGGGAAATAGCTGTGTTTGGATGGAATCGCGGCCTTGTGAAATTATTAGTACGTAAGTGACGCAAGCAAATGGATATTCCGCTTATATTTTCATGATAATGGATGGCTATTAGAAAGTAGGTGGTTTTAAATGTGCGGGATCATTTGAGAATGATTCCTACCGATGTGTCATCAAWGAATGGACWTGTTTTGTTCATCGATGCGGTCAATGGCAACCGTTATCGACTATTTGATGATCGAATTGTAAATATACATAAGTGCTTTTATATCRGAGTAAATTAAATCGCTAATATTCTCGGTGTTATCAGTTGGGGAATTCTATATTATTCTTATCATCCGAAAGAATATTCTTCGGCGTTTATTTTTTTAAGCTTATCTGTTCCAAATGGTCGCTACGGCTACGTCTCAGAGGGACCATTCGRTGAATCCAATTTTCGATGATTCTTCCGATCATTTCCTCTGGTAACTGGCGAATAAATTCGTTCAGTGATGCGAGTGACCCAATGTCGCCGAGATCACGTGCTTCAATTTCGGTCATTTCATGAAGAAATATGGACCGAAGACTCCACCGTCTTACAAACCAAACCAAAGCGTGTTTTTTTCTAGATGAAAAGGTAGCTCGTTAACCCCTTCAGGTTGGTCTGCGACAAAAATGAGGCAATTTTGCTTAGTTACAGGCCCATTGAACATTGAAATGGACCGCATCGATGAACAAAACATGTCCATACGTTGGTGACACCTCTGTAGGAATCATTCCCATATGATCCCGCACATTTACATATACATATGTACATATGTATACATACATATATCCCAACATTTCCTTGCAACTCAAAAATTCTTTCGCACTGTGTACGATAAGTTTTGCTAATGCCAGAAAATTATCGGTTTCCGCATTTACTATTATAACAATTTACAGAATCGCAWGGAAGAAATAAGCAAAACGCCCATACAAGTCCCCGACTGCATATATTTGCATACAATCAGTGAAACTTGAGAAGAGCGCGGCGTGTGTGTGTGCCAGAGAGCATCTCCTGCGTGGTCATCATCTGTGGTGTTTCTGCTTCATCGATTTCAGGCCACCCATGCGTGCTTCATATWTGTTTGAAGACACATATGCATTGAAATATGAGGTTTRTGCGGGTGTGTGYGYTTATGTGGCAATAACGGTTGCGGCWACGCAATAATCGTGCACATGTTGCGCCACATTATTTTTGATTTGTGTGTGGGAGCTGTTTATGCTAAAGAGCGATCATGTATAAAATAGTTTGTGATGTGATTTCGTTGATGTTAGAGTGTGTGTGTGGGCAAAGAAATATTGTTTGTCTTCGCTTTGGAATTAACTATTTCGTTTGATGGGTTGTAGGGATTATGTTAATAAGTTAATTAATATCAGCACGAGTTTAGGCGGGTGCACAGCCAGTAGGAAAATTTTGCGAGTWTTTTTCTCATTTATTTTTCATTTTGTTAGAAATTTTGGCGCCTTTCGATTGAAATAAATATTTTGTTTTTTAAAAAAAGTTTCTAAATTGTTTTTAATCTTTTTTTTTTGTCAAAAGCTTAAAGCGTTTCCAAAATTCTGTCTCTTATACACATCTTGAAATCCAAAAATTGTCAGAAAGATAAGAAAATGTTATAACTTCAAGTCGGCAATATTTTGAATAATGCAATGTTTCTAATTAAAAACTAGTTCACAAACTGTGAAAAGAAACATACAAAATCTCGTTTTTGGAATTAGCACATTTCAAGGTGTTTCGTCTACTGGATACCCGTCTACTGGATAACGTGGT